>NW_026867713.1:0-123963 GCF_020745735.1 Hemiscyllium ocellatum | reverse complement strand
AGAGTACATGTATTTGGAAAGATGAGGAATGATTAGGGATAGTTTAAACATGGCCTTTGTGTGTGGGAAAATTTTCTCTTCTCTCTCTCTCAAACTTGATTGATGTGTTTTGAAGATGTGACAAAGATGATCGATGAAGGCAGACTGTGGGACGTTGTCTATATGGACACTGAATGATGTTCCACAAAGCAGACTGGTTAGCAAGGTTAGATAACAGGAGGTGTTGGGAGAACTAGCCATTTGGATGCAAAACTGGCTTGAGGTAGGAGGCAGAAGGTGTTGAAAGTGGTTTGCTTTGTGGACTGGAGGCCTGTGAGCAGCAGTGTGCTGCAGGAGTGGATATTGGGTCCTTAAATAATTGACTTGAATGTGTGAATATATGAGATACGATCAGTAGGTTTACAGAAGACACCGAAATTGGAGGTGTACTGGACAATGAAGAAGTTTAGTTCAGAATTCAACAGGATCTTGACCAGATGGGCCATTGGGGCGAGGAATGGCAGACTGGGTTCAATTTAGACAAACGTAAGCTGTTGGATTTTGGAAAGGCAAATCAGGGCAGGACTTATACACTTAATGGTAAAGTCCTTGGGAATGTTGCTGAATATAGAGACCATGGAATGCAGGTTCATTGTTCCTTGAAAATAGAGTTGCAGGTAAGCAGGCTAGTGAAGGTGGTGTTTGGGGTATGCTTATATTTATTGGTCAATGCGTTGTGAGTACAGAAGCTGGACGTCAAATTGTGGCTGGACAGGACATTGATTAAGCCATTTCAGGAATTCTGTTTTAAGTTCGAAATTCCCTATTCTGATATTGTGAATCTTGAAAGAGTTCAGACAAGATTTACAAAGACTTTGCTAGTGTTGGAGGATTTGGGCTATAGGGAGAGGCTGAGTAGGCCAGGGTTAATTTCCCTGAAGAGTCAAAGAATGAGAGGTGACTTCATGGAGATTAATAAAATCATGAGGGGCATGGATAAGGTGAACAAACAGGGTCTTTTCCCCAGGTTAGGTGGGTTCAAAACAAAATCGCATGGGCTTATATTGAGAGGGCAAAGATTTAAAACGGATCTAAGAGGCAAGGTTTTCAAGCTGTGTGGTGTGTGTGTGTGGAATGAGCTGCCAGATGATGTAGTGGAGGCTGATACAATTACAACATTTGAAAGGCATCCGATTGGGTACGTGAAGAGGAAGAGTTTTGAATACTACGGACCAATTGCTGGCAAATGGGGCTCCATTTGTTGAGGATTCCTGGTTGGCATGGACAAATTGGACCAAAGATCTGTTTCTGTGCTGTACATCTCTATGACACTAATAAATGAAAATTAGATGTGTTCCTCTTTTGTGGAAGCTCGCAGTAGCACAGATACTTGTTCTTGGAGATGAGAAGGTTAAGCAGTGATTTTGAACCAGTAAAAAATTTGTTTCTAGGATATTTTCATTTGCAGAGAGAGGGGAATTGTTAACAATATCACAATTTTAGTAACTATTTTCAGGTAATTAGCAAATAATATGTGAACGTTATTTTATTCAGTATGTTCTGAGCATCTGGAACAGTCTGAAAGGCAGCTGGACAGACTCAGCAGTTATTCATAAACAGATTTGGAATTTTACATTTTAAGGGAAGATTTGGGGGGCTATGGGCAAATGGGAAGGGAGTTGGGACCGATTTGCAGCATCTCCAGAGGGAGAGGATACATCCCAAATGGGCTGAATAGCCCCCAGCCCCTGTGCTCTGTGATACTGCCCCGTTGACTGTGAATGTTGAAGCTCATCCCAGGGCAGAGAGAGGGAGGATCCCACCACTCACCTCACAACGGGCCCCGGATGATCGATGTCAGCGCAGGCCAATAGGGCCAGAGGGCAGTACTGGAGGACCAAGTCGTCCAACCAATCGGAGTGAATGAGGGCATCCTCCAGGCTGGAACTAAAGAAAGGCACATATCGCAGAGATTTGAGAAACTGGAGACATGAGATAGGGAGCGTTCTGTGGCTGGTGAGGAATTATATAAATAAGGATGAGTTATGAGGCTGGATGAAGTGACAGTGATCAGGAGAGTTGAGGATGGAGGAATTTAGAGTTAGTGAGAATTGGAGTCATAATGTTATACAGCAAGGAAACATGCCCTGTGGTCCAACCAGTCCATGCCGACCATAATTGCAAACTGAACTAATTGTACCGGCCTCCGCTTGGTCCACATCCATCCAAATATTTCCTATTTATGTACTTCTCTGAATGTTGTTGTGGTTCTGTTCGCCGAGCTGGGAGTTTTTGTTGCAAACGTTTCGTCCCCTTTCTAAGTAACACCTTCAGTGCTTGGGATGTCACCTAGAAAGGGGACGAAACGTTTGCAACAAAAACTCCCAGCTCGGCAAACAGAACCACAACAACAAGCAGCCGAGCTACAAATCTTCTCACAAACTTATCTGAATGTCTTTTAAATATTGTAATTGTATTCACAGCTATCACTTCCTCTGGAAGTTCATTCCACACATTTTTTTTGAAACCTTAATGTCTTTTCTCAAACCTTTCTCATCTCTTCCCAAAATGAATGCACCCGAGTTTTGAATCCCCCTCTTCCCGGCTATCCCCCTTATCTACACTCTTTCTGATTTTAAAAAACTCTCATAAGGTCACCCCTCAACCTTCTGCACTCCATTGAAAAAATTCCCAGCCTATCCAGCCTCTCCTTATAATACAATCCCTCCATTCATGGCAACATGCTGGTCAATCTCTTCTGAACCTGCTCCAATTTAATAATATCCTTCCTATAACAGCACAACCAGATCTGGACAGAGTATTCCAGAAGGGGCCTTCCAACGTCCTGTACATCCTCAACATAATGTCCCAATTCCTGTACTCCAAGGTCTGAATAATGATGGTCAGTGTGCTGAGCACCTTCTTAACCACCCTGTCTACATGTAACACAAACTTCAAAAACGTGAAGCCCTCGGTCTCTTTGTTCCCATATCACTACTCAAGGCCCTACTTTTATTGAGAGTAAGTCCTACCCTCGTTTGTTTTGTCAGGATGTTATATTTTGCATTTATTCCAATCCAAAAAGTCCTTTTGAGTATAAAGGCATTAGGAGTATAATTCAGAGGGAAATCAGGAGGCAAAAAATGGACGTGAGATAGCTTTGGCGAATAAGGTTAAGGATAATCCAAAGAGCTTTTATAAATACATGAAGAACAAAAGGCTAACTAGGGAGAAAATAAGAGACCCGCAAAGATCAGCAAGGCAGCCATTGTGTGGAGCTGCAGGCGATGGGCGAGATAGAAAACCAGTATTTTGCATCAGTGTTTACTGTGAAGAAGTACATGGGAGATATAGAATGTGGGGAAATAAATGGTGACATCTTGAAAAATGTCCATATTATAGAGGAGGAGGTGCTGGATGAGTGGCTAAGGAGCTGGTGCAGGGGAAAAGGATTCACGTTTTTTGGATCATTATGATCTCCTCTGGAGTAGAGTTGACCTGCACAAGAAGGATGGATTGTATCTGAATTGGAAGGTGTCTAACATCCAGGCAGGGAGATTTGCTGGTGATACTCGGGAGGCATTAAACCAGTGAGGGAGTGGGTGTAAACCCAAGAAGATAGTGAGGAAAGAGACATGTCTGAGGCTGGTACAGTTCAGAAGTCAAATAGTCAAGGCAGGCAAGGGCAAGGCACAGAATGAAGTCGGACCGAGCAGTTGCACTGCATTTACTTCAATAGAAGAGACCTGACAGGGAAGGCAGATGAGCTTAGGGTATGACTTTGGACATGGCACTGGGATATTATAGCAATTACAGAGGCATCACTCAGGGATGGATAGGACTGGCAGCTTAATGTTCCAGGGTATAGATGCTATTGGAAGAATGGAAAGGGGGACAGGAGAGGGGGAGGAGTGGCATTTTTGATTCTGGATAGCATTATGTTTTTGCTTAGGGAAGATATTCCTGAAGTATGCCCAGTGAAGTTATTAGGTGGAACTGGGAAATAAGAAAGGGATGATCACCTTATTGGGGTTTTCTGCATGGATTTTGTCCGGGTGCTCCGGTTTCCTCCCATAGTCCAAAAAGGTGCAGGTTAGGTGGAATGTCCAGGCTGAATTGCCCATAATGTTCAGGGATGTGCAGGTTGGCTGGCCCTGGCAAATGCAATGTTACAGGGGGAGGTTAGGAGGCTCTCCAGGTCAGTATCAATGTGATGTGCTGAATGACCTGCTTCCACACTTGGGATTCTCTGATTATTCTACTAGTTTTAAAATAGTTACAGAAAATAATAGACCAGATCTAAAAGTTAAGGTTCTGAATTGGGCAAAGGCCAATTTTGATGGCACAAGGCAAGAACTTTCATCTGGCCCCTGCAGCCTGCTCTACCATTCAATAAGATGAGGGCTGATCTTTTCATGGCCTCAGCTCCACATTCCTGCTCTCTCACCATAACCCTTAATTCCTTTCCTGTTCACAAATCTAATTTTGCCTTAAAGGCATTCAAGTTGATAACGTCAAATGTTGGACTCAGCAGGGAATTCCACAGATTCACAACCTTTAGCTGAAGAAGCTCCTCCTGAACTCAGTCCTAAATCTGCTCCCCTTATTTTGAGGTTATGCTCTGTAGTTGGACCCGCCCCCAGGGGAAATTGCCTCCCTGCTTCTATCTTATCTACTCCCTTCATAATTTTATTGTTTCCTCTCCAACCTCCCATTCTTCTAAATTACAATGACGATAGAACCAGTTTTCTCAATCTCTCCACATACACCAACCCTCCACTCCCAACTCAAACTAGTGAACTTCCTCTGTACTCCCTGCAGTGCCAGTACATCCTTGCTAATGGAAGGAGACCAAACCTGTACACAGTACTCCAGGTGTGGCCTCCCCAGCCCCTGTACAGCTGCAGCATAACCATCCCTCTAGCAATGAAGGACAATATTCCCTTCACTGCCTTAATTACCTGCTGTACCTGCAAACCAACTTCCTGTGATTCATGCACAAGGACACCCAGCTCCCTCTGCACAGCAGCCTGCTGCATGTTTACATCATTTCATCATCCAGTTTGCTGTTAGTCCGACAAAAATGGATGACCTCACGTATCCCAACATTGTACTCCATCTGCCAGATCCTTACCCACCCACGTAACCTCTCTGTATCCCTGTGCAGAATGACAGTGGTCTCTGCAGACACTGCTCTACCTCATCTTTGTATGAAATGTGAACTCTCACGCCGTATACTTGGTCCTCAACTCCAAAACATTTGTGTAAATTGCAAACAGTTGTAGTGCCAACACTAATCCAAACACCCATTTATCCCCATTCTATATTTTTTGTTTGTTAACCGATCCTGTATCAATGATAATTACCCATAATGCTGTGCATCTTTACCTAATACAGCAGTCTTTTGTGTGGCAACTTACCGAATACCTTCTGGAAATCCAGGTACACCACCTCCCCCGAGTCCGCCTTGTACAACGCTCTCGTCGTATCCTCAAATAATTCCAGGAAATCCATTAAACGTGACCTGCCTTTCATGAATCCATGCTGTGTCTGCGAAATGAGAAAATTTCTACCCAGATATCTCACCACTACTTCCTCGAGGGATTCAAGCATTTTCTCCACTACAGAAGTTAAGCTAACGGGTCCTTTTTGAAAAATAATGTTATCAATTTGCAGCTTCCAGTCTGTCCAAACCATCCCAGAATCCAACAAATTGTAGTGAATTGTCACGAGTCTATTTGTTATTCCCCCACCCCCACCATCTTCTTTAGTCCCTGGGATGCATTCCATCAGGGCCAGGAGACCCATCTACCTTTAGGCTGTTATCTTTCCCAACATTGCCTCTTTACTGGGAATGATTGTTTCTCTGTCCTCATCTGCCATTGCCTCCATAGGCCTGTGACAGTGAGAGTATATAGACAGTATGTTCCTGTTAAGGCCAAGGCTGGGAGATGTAGAGAATGCTGCCTGTCGAAAGAAATTGAGGGCCTGGTCAAGAAAATGAAGGAGGCATATGGGAGGTACAGAGAGCTGTATTTCTGAAAATCCCTAGAGGAGTATAGGGGCAGTAGGAGTATACTCGAGGTAAACCAGGAGGGCAAAAAGGGGACATGACATAGCTTTCGGAAATGGGTTTAAGGAGAATCCAAAGTGATTGTACAAATACACTAAGGACAAATGAGTAATCAGGCAGAGAATAGGTACCCGCAAACATCAAGGCTGTCTGTGGAACAGCAGGAGGTGAGAGAGGTTCTGTATGAGCGGAGAGGTTTTACAAACAAAATGTGCACATCGGAAAACACAAAGTTGAACATCCCAGTCTCGTGTTTTCAGTAAACGGGGACTTGCCTCAGTGTGGCTGCACCCATGAGTACGAGTCACCATCTTTATTTGGGACAAGAATTCACTGGACACGTGTGGAGCCGCCAGCTTTGTAGGGGGCAAGGTGCAGCCAGGCGCATGTGCAGCCTTTCTCTGGTACAGAGTCATTGGGCAGGATTTACACAGAGCACATTCAAACTCAGAGAAATGGATGTTAATTTCTGGATTTGTTTCGTCATTCATTTAAATGATTTGGTATCGTAAATGAGTTTGCAGGTCATATAAAATTGGAGGTATTGTGGATAAACAAGAAGGTTACCTCAGATTACTATGAGATATTGATGAGATGGGTTTAATTTTGATAAATGTGACGTGCTGCATTTTGGAAAAGCAAATCAGGGCAGGACTTATACACTGAATGGCAAGGCCCTGGAGATGTTTGCGGAACAAAGAGACCTTGGACTGCGGGTTCATAGTCTTTGCAAGTCAAGTTGCAGGTAGATAGGATGATGAAGAAGGTGTTCAGTATGTTTTCCTTTATTGGTTCGAGCGTTGAGTATAGGATGTGGGAGGTCCTGTTGCTGTACAGGACATTCGTTAGGCCACGTTTGGAATATTGTGTGCAGTTCTGGCCTTCCGATCAGAAGGGTGCTGTGAAACTTGAAAGGTTTCAAAAAAGACTTCCAAGGATGTTGTTAGGGTTTGAGATTGAGCTACAGGTTGAGGCATAAAAGGCTGGGACTGTTTCCCCGGAGTGCCATAGGCTGAGCGGTGATGTTATGGAGGTTTATACTATCATGAGGGGCATGAATAGAGTAAACGAACAAGGTGTTTTCCCTGGAGTGGTGGTGTCCAGAAGTAGAGGGCATTGCTTTAGGGTGAACGGATAAAATTTCAAAGGGGCCTAAAGGACAACTCTTTCATGCAGTGGGTGGAATGAGCTGCCAGAGGAAGTGATGGAGACGCGTACAACTAAAACATGTTAAAGGCATCTAAATAGACACATGATATGATTAGGAAGCGTTTACAGGGATATGGGCCAAGTGCTGGCAAATGGGAATAGATTAGGTTCGGATACCTGGTTGGCTTGGATGAGTTAGACCGAAGGGTCTGTGTCGGTGCTATACATCTCTATGACTGTGGGATCATAACAGCTTATACTGCTCTGCTTCATCTCTGGGCTCCCTCATGACCACTTTGTCAATATCTAGCTTCCTCAGTCTCGAACAATTGGTGTATTTTTGGTCTGTTTAGTATTTTACTATTACTTTTACAGATAATTTTGTAAGTTAATTTTTCACTGCCGCCCAGCCCCTGACCATGTGCTGCTTATTAATATTTTTCTGGAAAATCTTTGACAGTCAAGAATTCCTTTTTCCAATAAGCAAGTGTATTTTCCTTCCATTTCTGACTATCAAATTCTGAACCATTTTCATTCACTGTAATCCATTTTGCAATCCCTGAAACATCAACTGTGTTTCTCCTTCCACTGATTCCAGTGATTCAGTCCCAAAGCCCTGTTGCCTGTGGAGAGGGTGATGTTTGATTTTCTTGTACAGCTGCAGTTTGTGTGGTGAAGGTGCTCCCACAATGTGGTTGGGTAAGAGACATTACAGAGTATTCATTACAGCAACAGTGATGATGTGAAGATAATGTCCAAATCAAGAACTGTTTGTAGTTTCATTATCATGCTTATAATTTCGCAAAAATATTATTGCGAACTTTAGACATAAGGCCAGAGATGGTGATATTAGGTCAGACAACCAAAAGCATTGCCAAATAAGCAGGTTTTGAGGAATGTCTTAAAGGAGGAAAGCAGACCTATGAAGGTTTGGCTGTGAATTTCAGACCTTGCTGCTTTGGCAACTGTAAAAGCAGCCACACAGGTGAGGTAATGAATTACCAGATCATTGGGAGTCTCGAACAGAATGGGTTGTCGAGGTCTCAAATGGTGTGAGATACAGCGAGCTAGGGATGATCACACCCAGGAATTACATCAAGGGTGAGAATTTTAAATTGAGGGATGTGGGCCGGATGCTGGCAGGTGAGACTAGATCAGGTTGGGATATCTGGTCGGCATGGACAGGTTGGATTGAAGGGTCTGTTTCCATGCTGTACATCTCTATGGCTCTATGTTGTTGATTATGAATAGCAGACTTTTGATGGATCAACAAGTTTTGGTACGAGGGAGAACTTGGGCAGCAGAGATTTAGTTTTTGTTGAGTTAACAGGGAGGTTGAATGTGGGAAGCTGGTCAGGAGTGTGTTTGTATAAAGAGAATATATGAGCTGAGACAAGGGTGGAATCAGCTAGAAATAGTGGTGTTGGAGTGGGACTGGGCTGTCCCCCTCACCTCACCTCTGGGATTCAGCTGGTTGTCAGGTTGTGAATCAGGCGGTAACACAATCGGGAGCTGAGTGGCCCTGGTGGAGCCTAAAATGAGTGTCACTCAGCTGGCTGTTGCTGAGCAGCTTCTGCTTGGTAGCCCTGGTGATGACATCTTCCATCACTTTACTGCTGATCGAGTGTGGACTGACAGAGGGAAATTTCCTGGATTGGATTGCGCTGTGTTTTTGTGTTGAACATCCCTGGGCAATGTTCCACATTGTCGGTAGATGCCAGTGCTGGAGCGGTACTTGGCTTGGTGGGTGGCAAGTTCTGGAGCGCAAGCCATCAGTATTATTGCCAGAATATTGGCAGGGCCGATAGCCTTTGCACCACTTAACCCCTCCATCAGTAAGGGTGGGGATATCTGTGATGCTTCCTCCAATGAGTTGTTTAATTGTCCATCACCGTTCACAACTGGGTGTGGCAGAACTGCAGAGCTCTGATCTGTTCCATTGGTTGTGGGATCACTTAGCTCTGTCACTTGCTACTGATGCTGTTTGATATGCAGATGGTCCTGTTAGGTAGCTTCACCAGGTTGGCACTTCATTTTTAGGTATGCCTGGTGCTGCTCAAGGCATGCCCTCCTTTCCTGTCCGTTGTGATGGGTGAGTGCAGGATGTACAAACCCATGAGATTACAGATTGTGTTGGAGTACAGTTCTGTTGCTGTTGTTATCCCACAGTGCCTCAGAGAGATCCAGTTTGAGTTCCTACATCTGTCCCATTTAGCACGGTGATAGTACCACTCAGCACAAGGGAGGTTTTTCTCAGCTTTAAGCCAAGACTTATATCTCCAAAAGGAATGTGTGATGGTCGCTCTTACCAATACTGTCATGGACAGATGTATCTGCAGCTGGTCAATTCATAACAATGAGATCAAGTATGTTTTTCCCTCTTGTTGGTTCCCTCACTACCTGCTGCAGACTCCGTTGAGCAGCTATATCCTTTAGGACCTGACCAGCTCTGCCAGTAATTCTGTTGCAGAGCTAGTCTCGATTGTGGACATTGAAATCCTGTACCCAGAGTACGTTTGACACCATTTTACTTCCTCAGTGCTTCCTCCAAATGTTGTTTAACATGAAGGACAACTGATTCATCAGCCAAGGGAGGACGATACGTGGTAATCAGCAAGAGTCATGAGACTTCCTGCTGTCCGGAGCCAATGCTGAATCCTCCCATGGCAATCCTCCCTGTCTGTACACCACCTCTGCCGGGTCTGTCCTGCCGGTGGGACCAGACATATCCAGAGATTTCACGAGAACGTGAAGACTGCAGATGCTGGAGATCAGAGTGGAGAGTGTGGTGCTGCAAAAGCACAGCAGGTCAGGCTGATGAAGTGCTTAGGCCCGAAATGTCGATTCTAATCTTCTCCTCGAATGCTGCCTGACCTGTTGTGCTTTTCCATCACCACACTCTCGATATCTGGTGTCTGGTCATTGTCTGTAAGGGTTGATTTCATGAGTATGAGTATGTCAGGCTGTTCCTTGATTGGTCTGTGAGACAGCTATGCACATTTTGGCACCAAACTCCAGATGTTAGTCTGGAGGACGTTGCACCATCGAGCGGGCTGATTCTGTGGTTGTATTTCCTAATGCCCTGTTCGATGCCAAGTGGTCCATCCAGTTTCATTCCTTTGTTGAGACTTTGCAGTGATTAATACAGTGAGTAGCTGGCTGGGCCACTGTCAGGTTGGCAGGAGTTTTTCCGCCATTGACAATGGTTCCATGGAGATCAGGAGATTCCTAATTCCAGTTATTTTTTCTTGAATTCAGATTCCACAATCTGCCAAGACCGAATTGGAACCAGGACTTCAGTCGTTTGTTGCAATATTCTGGATAGAAGTTACGTACACCAGGTTTGTTCGCTCACTTTGAAAATCACTTACCCCGGTTTTGTTTCTTTGTGAAACACTGTCCATCATCCTCTCTCCTCCATCCTTCTCTCCAACAACCAGACTTTTGAGTCCATGGAGTTTCACTGTCACTAAGACTGAGGTAATCGGATATTTTGCTTCCCTCCCTCCCACTAGCCCACCGAGTCAAACTGCATCACCGAGTGTTCCTGGTTTTTGTCCAAAACAGACATCTTTCTCCAATCTCATGTGAAGCCTTATCAGAGCTCATCTTGACCCTTTACCCTAATTTCAGTAAACTATAGACTTTCCAACTCTCTTTCCTCCTCCTCCTCCTCATCAGTCCCCCTCACCGATTCACAGATATTGTTCCTTGTTCTGTCTTTTCTGGTTATGTCCTTCTCTCCCAAAATCCTGCTCCATCTGCACTCTCCCTTTCCTTTCTGAATTCCTTGCATTTGGTGTCCTTAGTCCCTCCTGTATCTCACCTACATACTGCCAGGAGGTGACATTGTGCAAAAGCACCATGTTAGGTTTCACATGGACACTGACATTGCCCAGCTCTCCCTCCCCAACATCCCTCTCCATTACTCCACTGTTATTCCGTTATCAAACTTCTTACCACATTCACACTACTCAATTAGCTGCAGTTTCCTCCGACGAAACATTGTAATGTTTAAACCCGTGGCCTGATAAATTACTTTCCATTACTGCTGAGCCTCTCCCTCTCACTGAGAACTCTCTTAGGCAGAACTACACTCTTCACAGTATTGATGTCATATCTGACCCCAAGCTGACCTTCTGATCAGGCATCTACACAATCACAAACACCAGGAATTCCAATCTCTTGAACGTTGTTTATCTCCTCCTCACCCCAGTTCCATTGCTTCTTCCCCGCGTCTGTGTCGCCTTACATTTGATGAATCTGAAACGGAACCCTTGATTCCGTGAGAGAGCCAGAATTTGGTTTCAGACTCCCCTATGGTGGGAAACTATTTATCTTGTCAAAACCCTTAAGAATCTGGTGGTGGGATCTGATTGTAGGTGATGGAACTTGCAGAGAATGATGTGTTGTATCTGGGTGGAAGGTAAGGACTTGGGGAGGATTCTATCTTTGCAGTTGGAGGTGTGGGTTTTAAAGGCAGAGATGCGTGAAGTGGAGGAGACACATTCGATGGTATTGATCATGTGGGATGGAAAATTGCGGTCCTTGAAATACGGGGCCATTTGGTATGTTCAGGATTCAGTGGAACACTGCAGTAAGCATGAGACAGAGACGTTGGCCAGGGAACAGGCTCATGTGTTAAAGTGACAGGCAGCTGGAAGCTCAGGGTCTGTTTTTGCAGCAGAACGTAGATCATCAGTCGCCATTTCCGCCACCACCACTGAGATGCTGCCAGACACAGGTTGCTGTCTTCTCCATTAACAACTATGCACCCTCCCAGCCAGCTCGTAATCCATTCCTTTGTCTTTCCAAATGTTCCAGTCTCTCTTTGAGTTCTGTCCCTGCCTAGTATTAACTCGTAAACCCCTATCTCCTACAGATCAAAGAAACTTGTCAGGTTAGTTGAATTGGCCAAGCTAAATTTCCCATAATGCTCAGGGATGTGTAGGTTCGGTGCATTAGTCAGGTGAAATATACAGTAATAGGGTAGGGGAATGGGTCTGGGAGGGATATGCTTCAGAGGGACGCTGTGGAACTTTTGGGCCGGATGGCCTGTTTCCACACTGTCAGGATTCTAATTTTCCCAGTTCCCATCGGTTCTGAGGAAGGGCCACTGGACAGATTTCTGTTCCCAGATGCTGCCAGACCTGCTGAGCTTTCCCAGCACCTCCTGCTTGTTGTTCCTGATTGACACCATCCATCCACCTTCCGGGTTTGATTCTGGCAGGGGGAGGATCCCACCACTGACCTCACAATGGGGTCCAGCTGATTGGTGGCAGCTTCGGACCAATAGGAAAAGGTGGTGGGACTGGTGGACCAAGTGGAACCAGCTGGTCATCCAAACAATGGGAGTGAATGAGGGGCGTGGCCAGTGGGATGACACGTCACCAGTAACTCCGCCTGTGCAGTGTCACGTGACTCGGCTGTTGGTGAATGTGGGAGACACAAACAGGGAAGGGGAGAGTGGCCTCGGAGACAGGGAGATAATGAGTCACTTTAGGCTGGGAAGTTTTAATTACACTCTGTGCGGGTCGTTAGTCTGAATTAGAAACTGCCTGCAGTTTGCAGCAGATGGGAAAACGGCTGCGGTCCTGAGGCAGTGATAGTACCTGGGATATGGTCGTCATCTTTATTGGGGGCAAGGTACAGTGAGGCGCATGTGCATGTCCCTTTCCTAGGATGGGGTGGGGCTTACGATTTGAAGAGAGGTATTTACACATCAAGCACATACTATGAGAAAAGTATGTCTTTATATTCTTCCTGTACTGACTGTGAGTTTGGTTTTGTGAATTCATTTCATAGGATATCAATTCAGAATAATTGAGGCTGGGATCTCAAAGTTTTTACAGTCATTGGAGTCATCAGGATCTGAATATCATTGGCATTTAACTGTGGAAGGAGAAAGGTTTGTCTGTTCTGTCTGTGGGAAAATATCTCCAATATTTTTGTTAAGCAGAAAGATGTACAAATTCGTGATTGGATCACCCTTTGTGTGTGTGCACTGTTCTGGGCCCTGCAGCTGAGGAAGGAGATATTGTCCTGAGAGAGAGCACAGATTTATCCAAATTACACCTCGTCTCTTTGTAAGAACTGTCTGATTTAGACCCAATCACCCACTTCATGATGTTAACCTGTCAACTTCATATTTTCAATTCCCTGCAAACTTCCCATTAAAAATCCTTTTGGACTCAAATTCCAGTACCTTTTCAGGTGGAATGTTCCAGATTCTGACAACTGTCTGTTCATTCAGAAACTGCTCTGGTCAATGTTGACTCTGGGATTACAAGGGACTGAATTGAAAGATAAGATGCTGTTCCTGAGCTCCCATTGAGATGCATTGGAACAGTAGAGGAGGCTGAGGGCAGTGTAGGTATGAGCAGACAATGACAATGACAGGGCTGCACTGTGAGGGCTGCTTGGCTCAATGAGAGTGTTTTGGAGTTGGGTGTAAACAGACTGATGTGAGACAGGGAAACGGTGAAGCTGAAACTCCGTTTTAGTTCAGGCTGTTCAGAAATTCACATGGTCCCAATGGGAACCGCCAGTTTTTAAGTGATACCTGCGGAGTATTTGTTAACATTTTTAATGTATTTTTCGTGAGGGCAGTTGAGAGTTAAACACATTGCTGTGGGTCTGGAGTCACATGTTGGCAGACCAGGTGAGGATGGCCATTTCCTTCCTGACAGGACATGAGTGAACCAGATGGGTTTTCTAACAATCGACAATAGTTTCATGATCATCATTCGCCTTTTCATTCTAGATTGTATTGGATTCCGATGCTGCCATCAGCCATGTTGGGATTCTAACCCTAATCCTCGGAACACTGCACATATCACTCATCTGGCAGGAATACCATTAAGCCATTGCCTCAATTTTTAGCAATGTTTAAAAGAAAGTTCCATCATTCTACGTGTACAATGTGAGATAAAATACTGCAACGTCCATGTGTCAGCCTCTCCACAAGGTCAATCAACACAAATTTGTTTGGGGGCGAAATATTACACTTTTTTGGGGGGGGTGGGGTTTATTAAACAAAAATGAATCCAAATAAAAATCTGATGGCACGGACATGTAATTTCTGAAGCCGGAGGGGGATTACAGAGACAGGGAGGGTTGTGGGGCCGGAGGAGGATTACAGAAACAGGGAGGGTTGTGGGGCCAGAGGGGGATTGTTGTCCAAACATCACTGTGGTGTACATGGACTGCAGCATTTCAGGGAGGCGGTTAACCACCACTTTCTCCAAGACAAGTAAAGGTGGCCAATAAATACTGGTCTGGGCAGCAAAGGCAACTCGCAGTGAATAAAACCAAGCAGTGGCCTCTCTGAGCTGACTGGCTGTGAGGTTAAAAATCTCTCTGGAAATGGAGTGGGCAGAGAAGAGAAACAGTGACATTTCACAGCTGCCCTCAGAGAGACCTCACCCTTGGAAGTACTCAGAGCCGGGGATCAGCTCAGTGCGTTTCATTCTCTTCAAACATCAATATTAGACGGTTTTATTTTATTAAATCTACAATAGTGAGTCAGGTGAGGATTTCTTTTTAATGTCTTACAGTCTCTTGAGTAAATATTTAAGATATGAAATGTAAGCATTGCTATTCTCGGGCAGTATTTTTTGAGCAGTTAGACTGTGTCTTTGTCATGGTCTGTAGACTGTTAAGGCGGAGAGATGACCTGTTGTTGAGTAATGTGCTGTTCCTGTCGGATGTGGAAGATTAGGGAGAGTTTCAATGATCCTGATGATTACGTCTGCACGAAATGTGATTGAAAATCCTATTGGAATGCATGGATTGGTGGAGGAGTGATTAAAGACAGTGATGAATTGACAGGAGCCGGAGAGTGTGATAGGTGGCAGTTTCAGGATTGCAGGATACTGCAGATACAGTCAGGTAGATGGGTTACCTCTAGGAGAGCTCGGAGGGGTAGGTCGGTACTGCAGTAGTCTCCTGTGGCTATCCGCATCTCAGACAAGTACACTATTTTGGAAAATGTGGTGGTAATAGTCTTTCAGGGGAATGTAGCACTGACAGCCAAGTTACTGGTACTGAGACTGGCTTCTAACATAATGTGAGGTATATCCAGTTCCACACGATCGATTGTGATAGGGGACTCTCTAGTCAGGGACACAATCTGCCATTTCTGCAGGTGAAAGTGAGAGATCAGAATGGGGTGGTGCTGCCCTGGTGCCAGTGTCAAGGAAGTCTCTCAGAGGGAGCAGAATACTCTCAAAAGAGAAAATAACCAGTCGGAGGACATTGTACATTGGTACCAATGGCATAGGAAGGGGAATGCATGGGGTCCTGACGAGCAGGTAGATTTGCTAGTGCCACTCGGGAGGCATTAAACTAGTGAGGGAGTCGGGGTAATCCTCATGAGATAGTGAGGAAAGAGGTGAGTCTCAGGCTGGTACTGTTCACCGGTCAGACTGTCAAGGCAGGCAAGAGCAAGGCACAGAATGAGATGCGACGGACCAGTTGCGCTGCATTTATTTCAGTGCAAGAGACCTGACAGGTCAGGCAGGTGGGCTCAGGGTATGGTTTTGAACATGGAACTGGGATATTACAGCAATTACAGAGGCATCACTCAGGCATGGATAGGACTAGCAGCTTAATGTTCCAGGGTATAGATGCTATAGCAAGGATAGAAAGGGGGCAACAGAGCAGGCAGAAATGTGTTTTTGATTATGGATTATGGCTGGACTTCGGGAGGATATTCTTGGGAGTACATCCAGGCAAGGTAATTGGTTGGTACTGAGAAATAAGAAAGGGATGACCATCTTACTGGGATTGTGGTATAAACTCTCTCTCCCAATATTCAGCGGGGAATTGAGACACAATTTTACCAGGAGACGTCAGTTATCTGTAAGAATAATATGGATGCAATGATAAGTGGTTTTAACTTTACCAACATAGCCTCGGAGTGCTGTAGTGTTAAGGGCTTGGATGGAAAGGTATTTGTTCAGTGTGTACGAGAACATTTCTGATAGAGTTTGTAGGATGTACCTACTAGAGAAGGAACAAAACCTGACCTGTTTCCGTTATTCATTCACAGGATGAAGCTGTCACTGGCTCGGCCAATATTTATTGCTGCGTTTACCCAGAGGGCAGTTAAGAGTCAACCACGTTGCTGTAGGTCTGGAGTCCCATACAGACCAGACCAGGGAAGGATGGCATTTTTCTTCCCTACAGGTCATGAGTGAACCATATGGGTTTTTCCAACAATTGACAATGGATTCCTTGCCGTCACTAGATTAGTTTTTTTCCAGATATTTATTGAATTCACGTTCTCCCGTCTGTCGTGGTGGGATTCAAACCCGGGTCCCCAGAACGTTATCTGGGTCTCTGGAGTAACTGTCTAGTGATAGTTTCACTCCGTCATCGCTGCCTCTTAGGAAATGAGGCAGGGTGAGTGACTGAGGTTATTAGTGTGGGAGCACATCAGCACCAAAGATCCCACAGTATTGTGGCTCAGAGGTTAGTGCTGCTTCCTCAGCACCAGGGACCTGGTTTTGATTCCAGCCTCGGGCGACTGTCTTTGTTGGAGTTGGCACATTCTCCCCAGTGTCTTTGAGGATTTCCTTCGGGTGTTCCAGTTTGCTCCCACAGCCCAAAGATGTGTAGGTTAGTTGGATAAACCATGTTAAATTTCCCATAGTGTCCAGATGCAGTAGGTGAGGTTTTGGGATGTGCAGGCAAATCTCTGACTGATGTGAAAAGATCCCTTTGTTGTCTTGGATAGAGGTCAGATGGAGGTGTGGCCACATGTTTTACATCTCCCATGGCGGCGAGGGAGGGTCAAGGGTGTTGTGCATGGGTGGTGGGAGGGTGTGGACCGAACATGGGAGGTGCAGAGGGAATGGTCTCTGGGGATTGCAGATAGAGGTGGGGAGGGACATATGTCTCTGGAGGTGGGGTCTGACTTTAGGTGGCAGAAATAAGAGGTTAATGTGCTGTACCTGGAGATTATTGGGGTGGAAGGTGAAGACTGCAGGTTTGTATTCTTTATTGTGGCTGGAGGGGTGAAGTAAAGGCGGAGGTGCGGGAAGTGGAGGGTATGTGTTGGAGGGTATGTGTTGATCAAGTCAGAGGAAAATTACGGTCCGTGAAGTAGGCCTTTCTGGGATGTCCTGGAGTAGAATCCAAAGAGATTAAACAAATATATCACAGACAAAAGATTAACTGGACCAGAGAATAGGACCCCTTAAAGGTCAACAAGGCTGTCTATGGAACCACAGGGGGTGCGAATGATATGCAAATGTTTCACGTCATTTTTACTGTAGAAGAACATGGAAGCTCGAGAGTTTGGAGAAATAAACAGTGATAACTTGAAAAGTGTCCATGTTACAGAAGATGTGGTACTGGATGTCTTAAATCGCATCAAGGTGGATAAAGCCCTGGAACCTGATCAGGTGTATCCTGGAACTTTCTGGAAATCTTGGGAAGTGATTGTTGGGCCTCTCCTGAGGTATTTGTATCGTTGATAGTGACAGGTGAGGTGCCATTATTTTAAAAAAGTGGTAAGGAGAAGCCATGGAACAAGAGAACAGTGAGCCTGAAGTCAGTGGCAGGCAAATTGTTGGAAGGGATTCTGAGGGACAGGATATCCATCTATTTGGAAAGGTAAGGAATGACAGGGAGAGTCAATGTGGATTTGTACATGCACAATTGTGTCTCACTAACTTGAGTGAGTGTTTTGAAGTGACAAAGTAAATTGATTAAGCCAGGCGGTGAATGTTGTTTATATGGACATTCAACAAGGTTCCACAAAGCGGACTGGTTAGCAGGTTAGATAACATGGAATGCAGGGCGAGCAAGCCATTACAAAACTGCCTTGAAGGTAGGAAACAGAGGGTGGTGAAAGAGGGTTGCTTTGCAGACTGGAGGTCTGTGAGTAGCAATGTGCTGCAAGGATGGATATTGGGACCTTATATATTCACATCCAAGTCATTTATTTGAGGTGTGGTCTGGAGGTTTACAGAAGACACCAAAATTGGGGGTGTAGTGGACAGTGAAGAAGGTTAGTTCAGAATACAGCCGGATCTTGATCAGATGGGCCACTGGAGCAAGGAATGGCAGACGGAGTTCAGTTTAGGTAAATGTGAGCTGTTGTATTTTGGAAAGGCATATCAGGGCAGGACTGTTACACTTAATGGTAAAGTCTTGGGGAAAGTTGCTGAACAAAGGGACCTTGGAGTACAGGTTCATAGTTCCTTGAAAGTACAGTCACAGGTAGGCCGGGTAGTGAATGCTGCGTTTGGTACGCTCCGTGTTATTGGTCAATGCATTGACTGCAGCTGGTGTGATACCGTACTGTAGCTGTACAGGATATTGATGACAGCTCTTCTGGAATTCTGTTTTCAGTTCCAATCTCCCTGTTCTTTGAATCAGACATCTGATTGGGTACATGAAGAGGGAGGATTTAGAGGATAAGGGTGAACCGCTGGCAAATGGGACTCCATTAACGCTCTCCGTTATTGGTCAATGCATTGAATACAGAAGCTGGGATGCCATATTGTGGCTGGTCAGGACATTGATTACCCACTTCTGGAATTCTGTTTTCAGTTTGAATTTCCCTGTTCTGGGAAGGATGTTGTGAAACTTGAGAAGGTTTGGACAAGATTACAAAAAAGTTGCCAGGATTGGAGGATGTGGTGGATAGGAAGGGGCTGAATAGGCTGGGGCTATTTTCTCTGGAGAGTTAAAGACTGAAAGGTGACTTCATGGAGATTTATAAAATCTCGAGGGGCATGGATAAGATGAGCAGCTGGGGTCCTATTTCCACAGGTTAGGTGGGTCCAAAATTAGAGCACATGGGTTTAAGTTGAGAGGGCAAAGATTTAAAAGGGATCTAAATGGCAATGTTTTTAAGCTGAGTGTGGTGTGTGTATGGGAGGGGCTACCAGATGAAGTAGTGGAGGCTGAAAAAATCACAACATTTACAAGGCTTCCAATTGGGTACATGAATAGGAAGGGTTTTAATGGATGTAGGCCAATAGATGGTAAATGGGAATCCATTAGTTTAGGATTCCTTGTTGGCACGGACGAATTGGAACGAAGGTCTGTTTCTTTGATCTTAATATATTAAGATGCATTCCTCTCTTTTGTGGAGAGCTAGCTGAAGCACAGATAATTAACCTTGGAGCTGAGAAGGTGAAGCAGTGTTTTCGACCTGGTGCAGATTTGATTCCATGGTTTTGAATTTGCAGTCAGAGAGAGGAATTGTTAACACTGTCACAATTTTTAGTAACTACTTCCAAGTAATTGGCAAATAATACAAGGCGAAAATGTGAACACTATTTTACTCAGTAAGTTCTGAGCATCTGGAACAGTCTGAAGGACACAGATACAGCAGGTATTCTGAAACAGACTTGGAATTTTACTTTTAAGTAAAGATTTGCGGGGATATGGGCACATGGGAGGGGACTTGGGACAGATTTGCAGCATCTCCAGAGGGAGAGAGTATAACCCCAAATGTGCTGAATAGCCCCAAGCCCCTGTACTCTGTGATACTGCCCCATTCACTGTGAATGATGAAGCTCATCCAAGGGCAGGGAGAGGGATTAGCCCTCCACTCTCATCACAATGGGGCCTGGCTTGATTAACGGCAGCTCCAGACCAATAGGAGGAGAGGCTGTGTTGTCCTGCAGCCAATGGGATTGAATGAGGGGTGTGGCCAGCAAGACAACACCTGTCCATGAGCTGTGCAGGTGCAGTGTCACTGGGTGGGGGTGGGAGAGACAGCAGAGACTGGGACAGAGGCTGTTGGACCTGAATTACAAACTCCCGGTAAATTAAAATCAAAAGAACTGCAGATGCTCTAAATCAGAAACAACCAGGAGGTTCTGGAAAAGCTGAGCAGGTTTGGCAGCATCTGTGAAGAGAAATCAGAGTTGAAGTTTAAGATCCCGTGTCCCTTCCACAGAACCGATGTTACTGAGGAAAAAAAATAGTTGATATGCAGAAGATCGTGTGGGGGAAGATAAAAGGAGTAAAGGATAGGTTGGAATATAGTGAGAAGAACGGTTGGATAAAGGAATGGATAACGATCTGGCTGGGGGAAGGTGACTAGCTGTTAATGGAGACTGTTAGTGTCTAACCATAGGTAGTGTGTAATGGCAGGCTGTGAGAACAAGGCCTGGTGAGTGAGGTAGGGGGCTACGACATGAGGTTGTTAGCCTATGGTTATCCACTAACTGTCTCCATTGTAAGCTGTTGCCCGCATATATCACTCCACGATTGGAGCTGCCGAGGACACAAACCTTTGGAATATCCTCCCTAACCCCCCTCTGTCTGCCTTAAAGATTTATCTAAAATCCTTCTCTTTAATCAACGTTTCCATCATTCATGAAGCATTTTAGGAGATTTGTCAATGTGAAAGGCTCCATGCAATGCTGGTAGTTGTTGTTAATGTCTAACATTAGGAGAAACAGGGATGAGCACTCTCTCTCTGATGCCTGATGAACAGCAGCAAAATCAGGAAGCACTGAGCATGCTCCAGCCCACAATGGGCCTCGGATTATTGATGTCAACACAGGACCAATAAGAGTGGGGGGATGAGGCTGGAGGACCAGGATGTGCCAGTTGGTCCTTCAACCAATTGGAGTGAATGAGGGGCGGCACAATACTCAACCACGTGATAAGCTTCACAGAGAGTACAGGAAGCAATGCATTCTGGATGGTTGTCATCAGAGGATTCAAACCCTCTTTCCCACACCACCTCTCACCCCCTGCAGTGGACGCAATGTCGGACTCATTGATTTGGTTCTTAGTCTGCAGACAGGAGCTAGGACACTGAATTCAAAGAGAGGAGAGCCAGTGTCAGAACTGGGTGTGGAGGAAAGGAGTGGGGAGATTATTTGGATTTCGGTCACAAAAGAAATAAATTGTGAGACAGAGATTTAAAGCTTCGGGGGAACGAGGAAAATACAGTTTAATACTATAGTTTTCTTATTAATTTCCATCCTGTATTAACAATGGTAACTTGTTTTCTCTGTTGTCGAGTACTGAAAGGGTGGATTTGAACTTCATGTTTAGATCTGATAGTTACTTGATCCGTGCCGATCTGAATATCATTGGCCTTTTCATGTGGAAAGAAAGGTGTGTATTCTGTCCGTGGGTGAATATTTCAAATCTGTGTGGCTGGGAAATATTTAGTGAGACACAGCCAAGTCCATGTCAGCATGGTGACTGGGGAGAGAGATTTCATTGGTTTTGGAAATTCTGAAAAATCATGGCACATCTCCCAGGAACAATTAAGCCACAGCTTTGCTTTGTAGAAGGACAAGTCTTTAATTAACCATGCAACCAGAAAGACACAAGGATACCTGCACCACGGGAATCACTATGAAAACAGGATTGTTGTAAAGGAGTTCATTCTCGATCATGGATTGTAATCCATTGGCGTTGTCCCATCGGTTCCAGCGCCGTGGGGAAACACTGGAAATATGATGAATGCAGTGTAGGTTTCAGTTATTAAACTGTAAAAAGTGCAGAACAATTTACAACGATGTTTTCAGGGCTCAAGGTTCTGAGCTATAGGGAGAGGTTGGACAAGTGAGGATTTTATGTTTAGAGCAGAGGAAACAGGGGGTTCTTTTCTAGATGTGTATAAGACCATGAGGGGCATGGATAAGGTGAATGCATTCAGTCTTTTTCCCAGGGAATCAAGGACTGGAGGGCATCAGTTGAAGGTTAGAAGAGAAAGAATAAAAGGGAAGCTGAGGGGCAACTGTTTTACACAGAGGGTGGTATGTATATGGACTGAGCTGCCAGTGGAAGTGGTTCAGGGAGGAACACTCACAACAGGTAAAAGCATGGATAGGAAAGGGCCAGAAGCAGATGGGCCAAGCGCAGGGAAATGGGGTTAGTGTGGATGGACATTCTGGTCGGCACAGGCCAGTTTGGGCCAAAGGGCCTGTCTCTGCTGCAGGATGCTATGACTCTAACTGCATCTGCTATTTCTCCCACTAACTCTGTTGGTATCCTGAGACGTATTCCATCAGGGCAAGGAGACTTGTGTACATTTAGCTCCGTTAGCTTGCCCAGCTCTAACTCTTTCATGATAATGGTTGTTTCTTGGTCCTCACCTTCCTCAGTCTCCTTATCAATTACTGGCATGTTCTTCGTATCCTCCACTGTGAAGACTGACTGCTGTGTACTCATATTCCTGAACCCTGCTGGATAGCAATAACTAGGTACAGAACACTGAGAGGTCTTCTTTGAGCATTTATTGATGAGACATTGCCGTTACCTGGATAGTGTACATGCAAAACGCATTTAGGCAGTATCAGGTAACTCCCCGCCTGTCCGATGTACAGCTCCCATTCTTATACATTTGTGGTTTGGGACTTTGAATAGAGACTGTCTCTCAGTGTTATCTCCATGGCAACGGCAGTTAGAAAGTCTCGTTCAGTTCAGCAGTTTGTGGTTAAACCACACACTCCTCCCCCCACGCTCCCGTGGCTCCCTCAAGTATCTGACAGATGCTTCAGTTTCAGTCGGGCTATCTATCAGGATTCTGATGTTAAGGAGCTGGTGTTGGAGCGACGTGGACAAAGTTATAAATCACACAACAGGTTATAATCCAACAGGTTTATTTGGACGAACAAGCTTTTGGAGTGTGCAGTGAATTTTAACTTGATCAGGATTATCTCTATGGTAACAGGTAAGTGTTTTAACAATCACAGAGGCCATATGTTCCCCACACAGTAGGTTCCTCTCTAGCAGTGTAAGCTGCTATTCTGGCCCTGGGGACAGCTACTCATCACTTTTCTCCCCAATCCCATCTAGCTTTCTGTCGAACTTTGAAGGTTTTTCTAATCTCCTAGTTTCTCCTTGGTCTTTGCCAATCTGTATGCCTTCTATTTCAATTTGATGGACTCCCTTATTTCCTTAGCCACCCATGGCAGATTACTCCTTTTCCTACAGTCCTTCCTTTTCACTGATATATACTTTTGCTGAGAGCTTCGAAAAATTGCTTTGATATTCCTCCACTGTCCGTCAACTGTCCCAGAATAAAGTCTTTGCTGCCCGTCTACATTAACCAAATCCTGCCTCATCCTGTTGTAGTCTCCTTTGTTTAAGCACTGGATTGGATTTAATCTTCCCGCTTTCCAACTGTATTCTAAATTCATCCATACTTATCATAAGTCCTTTGTCAGATTACGAGGTGAGGTGATGGTTCCTGGGTGTTTTGGGCTTTCATTATCAGCGACCGTGGGTTTGTAATAAAGTACAGGATGGATATTCCCAACAGAGTATTCTGGACGGTGTGAATGTCCTACACAGTCTAAAACCATAAATCACTGTCTCCTCTCAGTTTAAAATTGCAAAATCATTATCTCCCACACGCTTCCTCACTATCTAAGTTTGGAACACTAATCCACCTGACTATCCTGCTTTTTCCAAAAATTTCCTTTGTTAAAGGTGGTGAGTTTTGGATTCAGCTTTCCAGTTATTACCATAAGAAGATAAGCACTGGGCACAGGAGAGTCAATGCCGCCCTTCGAACCAGCTCCACCATTTAATACGGTGATGATTGAGCTCACCTCGGTCTCAGCTGGATTTTCCCACCTGCTCTCTCTCTCCCTTCATCCCATTGCAAATTCAACATCTGTATCTCTTCAGTAAATTTGCTCATTGCCCTGGCATCCAGCGCATTTAGAATAGCGAAATCCACAGATTCACAACATATCGAAATAGGTACATTCTTCTTCATGAGAATAGAATAGAGCCTTTATAGTGCAGAAACAGGGTATTGACCCATCGAGTCCACACCCTATGATGAGCATCCCATTCCCTGTAACCCTGCATTTCCCGTTGTTAATTGCCTAATCGGCTCGCACATGGGCACAGTGGGCAACTTGGCATGACCAATCCACCTAACCTGCACATCTTTGAACTGTGGGAGGAAACTGGAGCACCAAAGAAAACCATGCAGACATGGGGAGAATGTGTAAACTCTACACAGTTTCCTAAACCTGGAATCAAACCCAGGTCCCAGACGCTGTGAGGCAGTGCAAGCCACTGATCCACCTCTGCTTAAAATCTGCTGCCCCTTATTGGCTGAATGTATATTCCTTACCTCAGAAATCGGGTTGTCTAAGCGGATGTCTCAGTACAACCCTGTGACAGCCCACATGTCCTGTGTGTCTGAATGGATATCCTATACACAACACCCTCCAGCCCACACTTTCTTTCATTTTCCAGAGACAGGTCTCCAGAGGCTTCATTGGGATGACAACTCCCACAATTCCTGAGGCAGGGACCACACGTGTGCGGGGAAACCCGGCACTGTACAAAAACATGTGCTCTGGCGTAACTAGTGTAAAGTTTTTCACACTGATTGGCTGGTGGAAGGACTAATCTGCTTATAGTATTGATCTGTTTGGGGGGGGGGGTCAAAATGTCACCACACTCACATGGGTCCAAGTTCCATCCCCAATTCCTCATAACACTGGGAATAGACCAATGGGAAACAAGGAAGTATCTGACCTATTCTCCCAGAGTGAAGGTTCCTCTTCTGTCCAGGATCTGACACCACCCTTTCTGTTTCCTTGTGTTTCATTCTGCTGTTACATTATTGACTTGCAGCAACTGAAGGGAAAGGAAGTGAACCCAGAAAGGGTGCAGAGTCTAACCAGGACAGGAAGTGGTGGCAAGGATCTGTTTATCAGCAATTCCCTGAGAATGTGGAGGGTGTACACTAGGGAGTAGCAGAGTCAGAATGGTGGGAGAGAGAAAGTGGCTGGAGGGATACAGCTTTGGGGGAAGAAAGGGGAAAAAGATATTCCAGAGAAACTAGAATTGTCTGTTCTGAATTTCTAATCTGTACATATTCCTTTATACACGGTGAGGATTTGCAGACTGAAATCTCAAAATCATGTGCCAATCATGATTAAGTTAAACAGAATTTGACAAACCAACCATGGGGAATCACTCGTCCAAAATCCTGCAACACTCTTCCTCCCAGCATTGTCGGTCTCTCTGCACCAAATGGACTGTGAATGGTTCAAGACAACAGCTCTCTACCATCTTCTCAAGGGTAACTAGAGATGGGGAATAAATGCTGGCTGAGCCAGTGATGCCCATATCCTGGAAATGCTTTCTATCTCTCGTTGCTGAACCCCAGTTAATGTTACTGCAGGATGATGAGGGATGCTGAGTGCATCCTCCAGGAGGCAGCACCATCACATTACCCCTGCCTACACCCACACAGTAACACAGCAACGTCACTGGTACAAAGGGCAGTGAAGCCAAAGGAGGATTTCGATATAGTTCTTCGAGGTAAAGTCATGAAAGTGTATTGGAACACAGCAGAAACAGCCGTTTCCCATTTAATGGTGGAGCAGGATTGAAAGGCTGAATGGCCTCCTGCTGCTATCTCCCAGGTATATATATAGTCATGGAGCCCGGGTAGGAAGGAGTCGGCAGGGATTCTCCAGGAGATTGCACTTCCACATCCGGTTTCAGTGAGGGAAGGTTTGATGGATTTTATTTAACTATTGTCTTTTACATTAAAAAAAAAACAAATTTGCAAACCTTGTTACAGTTTATTCCAGAATAAATAAAAGTAAATGAATTGAAACTGTCTGAATATAACAGTTTTTAAAATTTCAAGTGCCCTTTACAACAAAATCCTGTCTCCTCCTGGACACCATCACTTTCCAGCTACTCATACTCCAGGGAAATATTCCCTCCCTGTCTGAACCTTTGGTTTGATTTAACTGCTTTTTGGTTCTCATTCTGTGAGGTGTGAAATGTTCTTTTCCCCCATTTCTCCGATCCAGAAGTGTTATCACACACAGCTGAGCAATCTTCCATTTCGCTATTTTGCTTTTGGTTAATCACCCGCAGTAAACCACCCGTGTAACCAATTGAATATTTATTAGCAAGGCCCATGACGGGCAAAGCAAACCATTACAAGTGACAGAGTGGGAAGGGACTCAATCAAAGTACAATTGAGGGGGAGGGGGCAGCGGTGGAAGTAAAGCACTATAAGACCATAAGACATAGGAGTGGAAGTTAGGCCATTCGGCCCATCGAGTCCACTCCGCCATTCAATCATGGCTGATTGACATTTCAACTCCACTTACCAGCGTTCTCCCCGTATCCCTTAATTCCTCGAGACACCAAGAATCTATCAATCTCGGCCTTGAAGACATTTAGCGTCCCGGCCTCCACTGCACTCCGTGGCAATGAATTCCACAGGCCTACCTACTGCATCCCCTGCGGTGCCCACCTCTATCTGAAGGCATCAAGGGCATTATACACACCACATGCTCCTTCTTCAAGGACTCCCTGCAATGTAGCCTTTATCCACAATCATAGAACAGAATCCCGACGGTGCGGAAAGAGAGCATTGACCCATCAAATCCCACCGACCATCCGAAGAACATCACGCCCAGAGCCCTCCATCCCTGTATCACTGCATTTCCCAATGCTGATCCACCTGGTCTGCACAATCCTGGACACTGGACAATTTAGCAGGACTGGTCCACCTAACATGCACATGTTTGTACAGTCATTACTACAATTCCCAACACCAGCTCTCCAGCCAGTTCTCCTGAACTTCTAAATTTGGACTCATGCCCAAATTACCTCAGTAATGTGTCTTTCTCTCATTTGTTTCTGAAAGTAAATTAGGAACATTTTGAATAACTTTACGCACTTTACCAGAAGAACCCACACCTATTCTATCATTTACAAGTTTTAACTCATGAGAAATTTGTTACCTGCTCCAATGACAGTTATAATGCTCTGACCACTTCTACAGAGCCAGTGCAGGTCAATTCTAACAATTATCAATAGTTTGTACCTAAACAGGATGCCCCCATAACAGGAAGTACTCTGACACTCAATACCCTTAAGTTGTGTTTTTTCTTAAAGCCCCTCATGTGTCCGGCAATCTGGCAATACAATTGACGATATTTTATACAGTAACCTTACAGTCTCAATTGCCATTTCCAGTCCATGAAGCAGCCAGTAACATGCATCAGTGAATTGAATTCTAACCACAGTATTGCTCTGGCTGGAGTGAATGAGGAGTATGAAACTGTCTTCTCTGCATTATCTAAAATGAAACACTTGAAAAAATTCTTCAAGAGCTCGATAGGACAGACACAGGAAGGATGTGCTCCCTGGCTGGTGTGTCTGGAATGAAATCAACACTGACTGTGGTATCTTTACCCAGCATCCCCTTTAGCTGCATAAATGTTTAAGATGTATTTGCTGCTCTTATTCCACTCTCTTGATCACTCCGGTTTGCAACTGCTGTAGTGTTGGGGTCCATGCAAATTGATAACATTTAATTCAATCCATCCCAAAACACCTCTGTTTCTGTGTCTCACTTTAGTTCACCGAGACCGTCATTCAATCTGACCTCTTTACAAACCCTGCCCTGATATTTCCTTAGAGGGCTCAGAATGAAATGTTCACAGAATTATTACTGCGCAAAAGGAGGCGATTGGCTCATCAGCTCTCCAAAGGGTCACCTCACTGAATGCTGTTCTTCTACCTTTACCCCATAAACCTTCCCATTCGTCCTCTTCCAATAACTGTTCAATTCTATTCTCTTCATTGTACCTGGCTCCACCACAGTCTTTGGCAGTGCATTACTGACCATAAACATTCTCTGCATGAAAACGTCACATGTTATTCCTTTGTCAATCTCTCTTCATCGGTGCCTCCTCATTGTTGATTCTTTCATGAATGTGAACAGTTTGTCCTGATCTACTCTCACTAGACCCCTTTTGGAGGTATCTTTACCCAGTATCCCCCGGGATGGTGGATATCATCTCCCCCAGTCACAGGAGACTAGTACGAGACCATTCAGGTGCTCTCACTGTGGGACTGGGTTCAGGACACCATCCTGCCTCACTGTACTCCAGGAAATATACACTGGGGATAGGCCATTCACCTGCTCGGAGTGTGGGAAGCAGTTCACTCAGATATCCAGCTTGATGAAACACCAGCGAGTTCACAAGTAACCACGGCGATTGGGTTTGTTTTGTTTGTTCATAGTATCATGGCATCACTTGCTGGGGCAGCATTTGTCATCCATTCTGACTGTGCAAGAGATGGTTCAGAGTGAACCCCATTATTCAGGGTCTGGATTCACATGCTGACTGGACCAGGTCAGAATTAACAGTTTCCCAGGCCCAAAGACATGAGGAGTTGATTTCTGGTGTATTATCCTATTTCGCAAATAGTAATGAATAATGTTTGCAGTTGAATTAAAAGTGAAAGACCAAAATGGGTTTTATTCTGATTGAGTACTTCCTCCTGTTTTCTCAGTTATTATTGATAATCGCATTCCTCTCGCACCAGAACCCGTTCCAGAGAGTGTTACAGAACAGGCAGAATGGTCAGCTGCAGCTGGTCACCTGACCGGTTACTAGTCCCAAAGGTTCACTCTCCACAGATGCTGCCAGTTCTGTTGAACGTTTTCCAGCAATGTTTGTTTTTGTTTCTGATTTCCCAGCATTTGCAGATCGTTAGTTTTTCAATACTCATCTTGTCTGTTGCAGAGGAGTTTATTGATTAATTTTGAGGGTTTTGAAAATTGCAAGTTAAGCAACAAATCTGCGATGATCGATTGAGTGGCAGAGCAGTGTTGAAGGGGTGAATGGCCGCCTCCTGTTCCAATGAAACTTGTCCATCTGCAGCTTGTGGTAACATTTCCCCTCACTGCTCACTTCACATCCATGTCTAACACACTGTTCCTGACTGAACAAACCTCCTGTGCTTGAACAAAACTTGCTCATGTTCAGTGGCTCCCTGTCTGGCCACCCGGGTTTAACTCTCATCATGGAATGCTGTCGTATATTACTGCGGGAATGCTCACAAAGGACTCAGCCTGGAGTCTGTATCCCCTGGGATCCAAAAACCCCATTTATTTCCTCCTTCCTCTCTCATTCTGGCTATTGAATTCTCAGTTTCAATCCATTCTCCTGTCATGCTCTTCAAGATGTCCATGTGGGTGGACTACAGGCAGCTGGGATTTAATAAAGCGAAGTGGGGATTAGGCAGAACCTCGAGGAGAGGCGACAGGAAAGAACATTCTTATTGTAACGGCAGAGTTTCTCCGTGGCCCAGTGAGTGCTGAGATACCTGAGATTATGGGGGAGGCAGATTCAATCAGGAATTTGGGAAAACACTCAGACACTGACCTACCCATCTGATTGTTAACTCAGATAGAAAGACAAAATAATGGTATACATTTAGATAGCAACTTTGACCTGGGGCAGTGAAACATGCTTCAGACCCAACGATTCCAACCTCAAATCTCTCAAACCACAAAAACAATGCTTCCTCCTTATGCCAGGTTGTCCCTCAGCCTCCTCTTTTCTTGAGAATAATATTTTCAGTTGTTCAGCCTTTCCTGGTGATTCTAATCTCTATTTTCCTGTAAGATTTGTGACGAATCCTTTATTATTGTTCTGTTCCTTGTGATTAATGCCAGCTGACCTGTGCGGGTTTAGGTTGGAGTATTTGTTTTACAAATTAATTCTCACCCTCACATACAGTGTGAAATTGATGTAAAACAGAAGGAAAGGATTGAGTGAGCACCCACAGAAACACAGAGGCAGCATGTGTACCTCAGCTGAATGAACCTGGCATGAGGAAAACGTGCCGACAATCACAACTAGTTAGAATCACAGAATCCCGTCGGTGCAGAAAGAGGCTATTCAGTCCATCGAGCCTGCAATGACTTGCTCTCCCACCCTACCCCCATAACCCCACATTTGCCATGACTAACCCAACCGGCCGAACCTGCACACTCCAGGCCATGTGACCACGGCCAATAGAGCAAACCTGTACATCTGTGGGAGGGTCACAGATTACATCCAAATGCTGGGAATTGTGGATGAAGGCTCACGAATATTTGACTGACACAAATGCTCTGTTTTTAAAAATAAAATCTGGGGGAAACTGCAACCAGATTATCTCTAGAGGAAGATAAATCAAAACTTGTGCTACTGACTCAGGGGCCACAATGAATGTTAAAGAGGCCTGGGAACCATCAGAAATGTAACAGGTTGTGAGGAAGGTGGGGGTCAGACAAGGACAAAAAGACAGTCTGTCACACGGGGGAAGGGAGGAGAGATTAAACAGCAGAAATGGTACTCCATCAAGGTCAGATGGAATGGAATTAGGGCTGGGAAAGAAACCAGGAAACAAGGTATGCAGCTGTCAAATACTTTGGAAAAACAGATTATAACAACATAGAGGGCAGAGTTCACAGTCTGAAATTGTTGGTCTCATTGGTGAGTACAGAACATTGTAAAGCCTGGGTAGTTCTATTACAGCATCATACATAGGATGGACCAAGTGGCCGCGATCTGTGCTGTAAGTTTCTGACAATTTTTAATCTGACATTTGGAGTTCAAGCCTGATGACTTGAATTGTAAGGAATAATTCTGACTGTGTAAGGCCGTTGGTTGAAAGTCTGTGTTCCAGCTCACCCAATACGATGCAGGCAGGGTGAGAAACTACATTTAGAGATCTTCTGCTCACCAGTTCCTTTCCTTTCTGCTTTTATCTTATTTATTTCTCTCTCATTCACCACCTTGCAGTCTCTGACACACATGTCTCAACTTTGAATCATGATACCAGGATAACCCTGTACCCCGTGTCTCACTACTTTCTAAACAAGCCTTCCATGGGGAACGTTATCAAACACATTGCTGAAATCAATATACACCACATTCACTTCTCTATCCTCACAAACATGTTTGTCACATCCTCAAATAATTTAGTAAGATTTTTGAGGCGTAACCTGACGCTCAAAGCCATGCTGGCCATCTCTAATCAATCTATGCTTTTCCAAATAAATCCTGTCTCTCAGAATCCTCTCCAATAATTTGTCCACAACTGATGTAAGACTGACTCATCAATGATTCCCAGGATTATCTTGATTGCCTTTGTTGAAAAACAGAATAACGTTTGCAACCCTCCAATCAACTGGTATGACTCCAGTGGATAGTGAGGATGCAAAGATCATTGTCAAAACACAGTAATCCCTTCCCTCGCTTCCCATAACAACCTAAGTTATATCCTTTCTGGCCCAGGGCACTGATCTGATTATAATCATTGATCTGATTATATTTCACTTCACGCTAACATTTATTGGATTTTGAACCACAATAAGAGTTTGCTTTTTACATATATAAAACTTAATTAAAAGTAATCGCATGTTTACGTACAGAAAATAGAATTAACATCTGCTTGTTCCTTCCTTTTTCAATGACTGTTCATTTTGAATTTGTGGAATGTGTACATTGTTGAAAGGAAGGGGAGTTGTCTTCAGCTGAATATTCACATTGAATGACTGATGTATTTTACAAATCAAAGTACAATAATCATACAGGTTTGTCAATTTGTATTTCGAAGAATTGTCATGAGATTCCTGTTTTTTTTAAGTCTATCATTCCTTTATTCTATTGTTATTGTAAAATATCGTTTAATTTCCAGTCCATTACACACAGAAACTACCTAATCAATTCCCATTCAAATTACTGCAATAAACATCTGATTAGATTTCATTTGAGTAACCACATTAAACATAATATTGCAGTCCTGCCGGCCTGAGTGAGAACATTATGGAAGTAGCTTGTGGAGCTGTGGCAGTGTCTCTATTACTAGACTCGAGGGAAGGTTTCAAATCACACCTTCAACAGAAATATATGCAGAGCTGCTCTGAATGTTGATTAGAGAGTACCTAAGCACAGATTGAATTGCTTTTCAATCTAATATTAGATCTGCTTTTGACTATTACATCAATAATCACAAAATCTGATACTTACTTGAGTCAAGTTACCAAGAAATATGTGTTGGAAAATTCGTTTTTGCCACCTTGCTTTTACAAAAGACTGACATCTGTCCCTGTTTTCTCTAACTGTAAGAACTCTAAAGAGGATTTTCACTTTTACGAAAAAAGTGGAGCTGTTTCCCATATAAATTAATGCTTCTTCAACCAACGCCTTTTCAGCTTAGAAAAGGTTTCATAATAATGCTTTACTTTCGGATAGTTGGGTTACCTGTATCTAATTCTGTCGCTTATAAGTTCCTGGAGAATATTTGAAAATGTTGCAGAATTCAATATTCCAAGTAATGAGATTGATCTTTTTTTGTTGCAAAGCGGCAAGTCCAAACAATTGAAACACATTAAACATTATTTTCTCGTGCTATAAATTGGAAATAAAGTTGATATCTTCTTCAGTAAACTAACAAATGCTCCCACCTATTACTTGTCAGTCAGCTGTTTGCCGACTTTGTGACTAAATATTGTGATTCATCTAAATATTACTCTGTCCTTTGATCAAAGTGAATTTGTAATTGTTGTTCAATTTATGAATTGCCAGAAACTTGTTTTTATTTTTCCATTCACCTGTTCATTTTGACCGTAAGGTTGAAATACTTTGAAAATATTCGAGTTTGTTCATTTAAAAATAAGGTTTGCACATCTCTCAAATATATCATTTCTTGTATTATGATTCAAGAATGTTTCCTGGTGGAATTCAAGTAACTTCCAAACATTTGCTCACTTCAAATAAGACCTGTAATACCCAATTATCAATCTGTTGTTAATGTTTCAGCTGGTTACATTGACATTGATTAGGTACTCATTCAGAGAGATCAACTGGCAATTATAAACTATTTGCAGGATTATTGAATTGAAAGAGAGATACAGACGGGCAATCATATTTTGGAAGGAATTGCTTTTTCATTCAAACGTGTCGGCTGTTCAAGAATTCTATATTGTGTTCCATTGGTTTTCTTGTCGAGAAATCAAATTTATAATTCATGTGAATTTTAATGTGTTCTGTATTTGTGTCAGATTTAAGAATAAAAAGACGAGAAATTAACATGAAAACTTCAGTGAATAGAAAGCACAGTAAACTAAATTGACAGATGCAACCTTTAGTATTACCTCTGAATATTCAGACAAATATTTCTAATGTCAAAAGAGCATGGTCAGGCAGCATGCGAGGAGCAGAATCGACGTTTTGGACATGAGCCCTTCATCAGGAATCTTTTTTGATGATGGCCGAATGCCCGACAGGCCGATACTCCTGCTCTTTGAACGTGCCTTCCCTTTTCCAATGCTACAGCTTTCCTCACCTTCTACAAATATGTTTAATGAACATGAACTGAAAATGTTAGCATCAGCAGTTGAACAAGACCAAATTGCCACATTTTTTGCAATATTTATAGTGAAAACCTGTTTGAGAACATGCAGAAAATTCGATCGAACAACATCTCTTGCCTTTAGAATCCTTGGCCATTCATGATAAAGAATAACCATGCTTTGAACAATCAATATGGTGTATAACGACTGAACTGAAATACCAGAGGACACTGATTGTATTTATTGCAGGGAATGATAACCAGATCCCTACTGTGATAGTGGTGATTGATCTCCTAGACAATAAAATTTTACTGTGATTATTCCACTGAACAGTAATTAGATGGTCATGAGAATCTTTTTTTGGCTTTATGTACAGTGTTTTGTTTGAACATCGATGTCAGTAACATTGAGATATTTTACAAGATTAACAATTGACACTTAAAGGTAAGTTTTAAATGCAACGTTTAAAAAAAATTGTTAGTTTTGGATAGCGAAACACAATTCTAAGTTTATCGAATCCCTACTGTGTGGAAACAGGCCATTTAGCCCAACAAGTCTACACTGACGTTCCAAAGAATAATCCACTAAGCACCATTCTTCTCGCAGATTACTGGGCATTTACCCTGACTAATGCACATAACCTACACATCCATGAACAGAACGTGCAGCTAAGCATGGCCAATCAACCTAACCTACATATCTTCGGATTGTGGGAGAAAACCAGAACATACAAACTCCACACATACATGTGTCCGAGGATGGAATCAAACCCAAGTGCATAACACTGTAAGACACGAGTGCTAACCACTCCTCTGTTCTCAATGCCTAATTCCCATGCAAGAAGTGAAAAAGTGAGAGACTTGCAAAATAAAAATCACTAACAAATCATGAATGAGCAATAATTAGAAAATTAATATGATCAAAGGACACAACAATATTCAGGTGAATTTCATTGTTTAACAACAAATTTGGGAATGAGCTAACTAATGAATAACGGGAAATAACATTTGTTTGTTTCACTGATGGAGAAATTGACTTGCTTTTCATCTTTGCAACACTGCAGAAAAGTGGTGTATGTGCCTGAAATGTTTGAAGTAAGCTCTTTCCAATAAAAAAAAACAATGCAATTCCATCGACTTATTCATCCTTAAGACTCAAACATTATCAAATACTTTCCAGAAACTTAGAACCAGCAGAATTAGTCACTTTGATTTCTTGGGAACTCAAACAGAATAAACAGCAGATTCTGTGAATTAGTCAGTCAATGCGATTATTCTGCTGAAGACAACATCCCTTCTTTGCAAAATGCTCAACTTCGAAAAATTCAATATGTATTGTCATTGTTTAACGAGACAATACAGAGATGTTAATTCTTTTTCATTTGACTTAACAAAACGCAGCAATGTTACATGATTTTATTGCGTGAAAAATACTTAAATCTTATTGTGATCAGAAATACAACAAATGTTCGCATCGAAGTGAAATATATTTAAATTAATTCAACTATGCTTCCGCGAGTAAAGTAAGAATTCATGTTAATAATGATTGAGATTATACACCACAATATATTTAGTTATTAATGTAAAGAGCCGTAATTCCACGTTTACGGCAAGTACTGGATTGAATAATTATTAGGTATGAGCAACAACTGAATATAAAATTCGATCAATTAATTTAGAAATAATGAGAAATCTCATTTTGCTATGTGACTGAGGAATATTTGCAAACAAACAGGAACTATTGCAGGGAAAAGTAATTGCAGGTCTGTGAATTTAAAGTTTGTGACTATGGAGATCATTCAAATAAGCAAACATTAGACAGTCACAACTAATGTTGGATGCGAAGTCCTTGGATCCATTGTGGGAAACTTGACCTGAAAATCAAGTTTCATATTGTAGTGTTGGTACTCAGAAACAATTGGTCAAATTAAAATCTGAATCTCATTTTACTTGTTCAAAAGATTTTCTTAAACAATTGTGCAAGTATTATCATGACAATGACGTGATAATTAATGTTGCAATATGAGCAATGAAGATGATTCAATATTTCAAAAACACATTGCTGTGATGTTGATTGGATATTTATTAAAATTGGTAAATTGTGCAATAGAATATAGTAACTAGCTTTATGAATTGAAGAAAAACTGAACCAGTGATTAGAGAACATTTTTTTCTGTCTTGACTAAAAAATGTAGATAACACAAGAAATATGAATTTCTATCAAATGGTTTGTTCATGGAGACATGTTATTTTAATTTAGATGATTAATATTATGATCAGAGTTCAGACATTTGTGTCAGAATTTGGAAGAAAGTTAATAGATAATGAAAAAAAGCATGAAAGTGAACAAATGATGCAGTCAATGATATTTGGTACATAAAGGAATTATAAAAATTGTTCATTATTGTACAGTGATGAATAATGTTGGAATAGAAAAGACAAAAAAGAATCAATATGTTCAAAGCAGTTCTTTTCTTACAATTAAATGAAACCAATAATCATTTTGCACAGCACGTGATTTTAAAAAACAGTCATTTCATGTGTTATGTAAACTGAAAACTACTTCCATTTTGCAAACATGGAGTCTTTCCCAAATTCACAATTTAGGTGTGCTGAATTATACAACAAAAATGGTTGTAATTTGTAATATCTCTTGCACACAAATTTAAAATATGTAAACTTAAAGATTATTAGAATGACAAAACGTTTATTGTTTGCATGATTGTGTTACAGTCAATATCTGTGATAAAGTAGAAGCATTGTTTTAAGCAACATAAATCATCTTTAACTACTGAACTGAAATAGAAGATATCAATTGCACTTGTTGCATGGAATAGTAAACAAATGGTTACTGTTGTCATTGGTTTCAGGAGCAATAAGGTATTTTACTGAACAATAATCAGATGGTGATGGAAGTCTTTGTGTTGCTTTATGTGTATTGTTTAGTGTGAACATTGGGTTCGATAAAATTGAGATATTTACATGAATTAGGAACAGATCGATAATTGGGTGCGAATGATCTGATTTAAAATCAGACAGTTTTTAATATTTACGAGGATTGCTGAGTGAAACGTTCTTAAACCATCATGTAATTAACGGGATAAGTAAGAGGTATGCAAATCGAACTTTCAAATGAGCACACCCTGATATTTTCGCACCATTTTAGTATCATATTCAATATAACTAGATGACTGGAAAGCTAAAAACAAATCTCACACAATTGATAAACTGACCAGTAATTAAAAATTGATAAATAATAGCAAGTGGCATTTGTTTATTTTACTGAGAAGTCATTGATCTTTCCTCATTGCACAGGAGCATAAAATTCTGTGTTGTTTTAATTAAGATCTACAGAACAAGAGAAAATTAATGACTATCATGACTTTGTATATTTAAGCTTTATGACTGCAACATTCTCAAATATTTTCTATGGAATATTGATTGAGTGGAGTTCGATACATTTTCCTATGAGTGACCAGAAGAAAGTTCCTCGCAGATACTGTGATTATAGGAATGGACGATTATACCTCCAAATAATCTACAGACATTGTGACTGGAAATACAGTACGTGTAAGCATCGAAGTAAATTACAATCAAATCAATTCAAAAATGTTTCCAAGTTTAAAATAAATGCAATATACACAATGATTGAGAGATTGTACATTGCAATGTCCTTGCAGTATTTATTGCACATAAGCATAATTCCACATTTGTAGCCCTTACTGGATTACACAATTATTAGATATAAGATATATTAGTAATAAAGGGAGTTAAAAATACATATTCGTGAATTTGAGAATAATGAGATATCCCATCTTGATATTAGACTGAGTAATATGTAGAAATGAAGAGTAATATTGTAGGGAAACGTAATTGGAGCTCTCTGAATTTCAAAGGCTGAGATAATTGTTATATTTCACTCATTTACAATGAGTGTTGCCAGGGATATTCTTGGTCGTTTTGTATGTGCATGGGCCTGAACAAACAGGTATTAATATAGTAGCATTGATAATCAGAAATAGTGATTGATTTTTTTTTAAAACACCGCATTTTAAAAAGTCTATATTAAATTGCTGTTCAATTATTGTAATTGATAATTGCTTTTAGAATCCTAACAGATAAATTGACTTAATATTTTTGAAAACACTTTTCTCTGATGTTGATTGGATATTCATTAAGATTAGCGAACTGAAAATTAAAGCATAAAACTACGCTCTATGATGTGAAAAAATCATTCAGCAGCAATTGAAAAAAAATGATTTTGTTTAAAAATGCAGGCATTGCAAGATTTATATGCTTCCAATTGTTTTCTTGAAGAGTCATGTCAATTTTATTGATGTAATTTTTATCACAATAAATGTTTTGAAATTTATTTCAGAATTAGGAGGGAAAGAATTTGGCCATGGAAGGGACTAATACTGTGGACAAAACATAGAGTCAATGAATTTCATCTGGAAAGGAATTCTCATAATTGTGTGATTATTGTTCACTGACATCTAATATGGGAGGAAAAGGAGAATTGTCAACATTTCCAAGCAATATTTTTCTTATAGTGAATTGAAAATAAAAATCATTTTGGAGGGCAATTTGTTTGAAAAAGGAAACAGTCATTTCATTTGACTCGTTCCCGTTTCCCCCATTGTAGTCTTTACAATAATTTAAAACTTCGTGTTGGTTGAACAAAAGAACAAATTGATAAAATCAAAATGTTTTCTTGTACACTAAAAAAGTAAATGTAAAGCAATTTTATCCTGAAAATTATATCGCTCTGAATGTAATCATTTCACACACAATAAATGTTTATGTTGAATTGAAATGTCATCACAGCTGTAGAAGTGATTTCCCCTGACAGGGAATGAGGACGCAGGAGGCAGGCTGAGCTGAGGCATGTTAATGAAGGGATCATCCCCCGAGGACAATCACGGAAGGGAGATCCATGGCACACTGTAACATATACAGTAAAAAAGCAGCATTTTATGGACTTTCTGCATCACAGTGGCCACATGCAATGTGGTTACAGCCCTTCCCTCCTCATCCAAACACCCAATTGAATCACATAATCGCAGATGGGCATTCTCATGGACATCCCCAGATTCCAATTGGGAACTTTCCATGCGTCTTATTGACATAGATTCCAAAGTTATTCCTGAACTCTCTCGGGCCTCTCAGGATACCTTATCAGTTGGGAAATTTTGAATTCTGCTAGTCATTATATTTTATTTTATCAAAGCCAATTACTCCTTATATGTTTCACTGTCTTAATTATGTATGTACAAAGAAATAGAAAAGACAGTTAATTTTAGCTTATTTGTTATAAGATTAGTAATATGACTTGCGTTATAAAGTTCGTTATATTGTGTAAAATTTTACAGCTACTCTTTCTGTCAGGACTTCATAATTAATGGGCAATCAACATCATACCGTGAAGTTAATTCCTAAAACTAAGTAACTTCAAATCTCAGTCTAAATGTTTGTAGTAGGCATTGGTTACATGTATCAAACTTATGTTGCAAATTTCCCCTATTATACTCAAGAATCTGTAATTAACCTTTGTTTAATATTCTGAGTAACTGTAAAATAATAACTATATCTGACAAATGAACTCTTCTGTTGTCATAATAGCTGCTTTGTGAGTTAACGGGGCTGCACCCTGCAGCTTCTGTTTATTCATTTATTGGGACAATTATCCTTTCATTTATGAAGATCAGGATTGGTCATTTGTCTGTATGTCAGCATGCTCTTATAAAGAAATGTCTGGAATGTTGTAGTCCTGGCGTTGGATTCGGTCCATTGGTAGTGTGCTTTCTTTTAATTTAAGGCTGGAACAGAATGTTAGTCTAGTTTATCACCCCCTGACACCTTGTATTTTAGTTCTAAGGTAGGCTGCCTGTTTTGGAAAGTCAGGCATTTTGTATGAGCCAATATGGACCATTCTATTCCAGGTGGGGGCAGCCCAGAACAGCAAATCAACTAAGATTCAAGTATTGGAATAAAAATCACCATTCGCTACCATTGGTATCTGTAAAATGCAATGCGTTCATGTTACTGAGCCTTAACTACACACTTAAAACGAGATACAATGGATTTGGTCAATTCTTAACTATTAGATATAAGCAACAATTAATCTTAAAAACATTTCATAGCAAATTTAAAAATGATTAGAAATCTCATATAGCTGCCCGTCATGTGTAAAAATGAACAGCATTTATTGGAGTGTAAAATAATCAGACCACTCTTAAAATGTCAGGATGAAAATTAATCCAATGATTTCTGTGAACATTCAAATGAGAAGGGAACAGATATTACCTGTGAGTGTTGGATAAGGAATCATTAATTAGTTTGTATTTGTGTTATCCTGGAATAAGAGAACTTTTTTTAAAAAAATAATGACACTAAGAAATACTGGATTAAATTAAAACGTGAATTTGACGATGTTTGTTACAAAACCTAAACTGTGTTATTTTTGGAATGACAATGAATTGATAATTAATTTTAGAACTTTGGCAAAGTAAATGATTCAATATGTCTAAATGGATTTGCTCTGATGTTGACTAGATATTTCTTAATCTGTCTGCCGAGAATGCAAATTCCGGCATGATGATATGGAAAGACATTAGACATTCAGTGAACATTGATCAGAAATGGTTTGTCATTCAAAATTCTCAGATCTTCAAAATTTCTATACTTGGTTTCTCTACTTTTCTTCTGAAGAAATATATAATAAGAACAAATTCTGCATTGTACTTAATTCATGCAATTTTTCATCTCATCAATATTTAGACATTTGAGTCAAAATTATAAAGAAAGTAAGTCATAAGGGAGATTTATTTTCACAGAAGCAGTCAACAGCATTTATCAATGTATTTGTTTCAATGTTGTCTCTGAGTAAACAGGAAAATACATTTAATGGGGATCTATTGACAATGTAATGAGCCACAATTAAATTTTTATCATAATTTTTGGCTTGGAAATCTATCAGAAAAAAATCCTATATTCAGGACTTGCTTCATCTCGATACATGTTACGTGTAGTATTCTCAGTCATAAGAAATAAGTTGTCATCATGGGTCTGGGAAAGATATAGTGTGTAAATTATAATACGGTTTCTCTTCCATATGTTTGTATCTGGTGAGACCTGAATGTTTGCTGTGATTATTCATCCTGAGAACAATAAGGCACGTACAAAGCGTATTTCACCGAACAGTAATTTGGTGGTCTTGAAGACCATTACGAGTACTTTGATTTTAATAATGTTGAGCTGATTTCCATGATCTGGGAAATATTTGACAACATTTTCCCAAAATTCTGGATTCTAAGCATTCAATGGGTTTCATGAAAACACCCTTCACTTGTCGTCATTCTCAAGCGAAGTGTATAACGCTCAGGCACTGGCTGCAAGTCAAGGTGCCAGGAAGTCTGCATAAAACTCTTCAAAGCACAACTCTCGGGCTGGTTGTGATTGGATCTCTCGAACCTTTGTGACCTCTTTGACTGGTCTTTCCACAATTTTCTGGAGCTGATTATTTTGTCTAATGTTTGCTTTAGTTTGGTCTTTTTAGCTCCGATTTCTCCAGCTGTCGGAATATTTAGAATGTTCAATTATGTGCGACAGATCACTTGACGTTACTGGACAGGTATAATATGATTGGGAGATGCCGGTGTTGGACTGGGGTGTACAACGTTAAAAATCACACAACACCAGGTTATAGTCCAACAGGTTTAATTGGAAACACACTAGCTTTCAGAGCGACACTCCTTCATCGGGTGATCACCTGATGACGGAGCGTCGCTCCGAAAGCTAGTGTGTTTCCAATTAAACCTGTTGGACTATAACCTGGTGTTGTGAGATTTTTAACTTTGTACACCCCAGTCCAACACCAGCATTTCCAAATCAGATCAACCATGAGTTCGTTGAATGGTTGTGCAGACTCCTTGCGCTGAATAGCATACTTCCACTTGGTTTAACATTTCGTCTAACGCCTTATTTTATTCATAAGTTCAGAATTGTGAGGGGATGGGATGAAGTGACATAAAAGGTTTATTGAACAGATCAGACACAGCAGGAACAAGGCTCATAAACTCAGGAAGAAGAAATATGCTGTGACCTGGGGGCAACAAATGACACTGGGCCCAGCACAGGTGGCTGTGCACAGAAGCTGTGATTGCTGAAGAAAGTTGCTAGATCTTATACAGTTGGCAAGTCAGTGATCACGCTGGATGATGGATCGTTGTATGATTCACACACAGCAGAAATTTGTGAAAGAACGAAATGTTTGTTTCATTGGAGACATTTTCTGTGGTTCCAATTCCGATTGACTGTTTGAAATGCTGATCAGATTTTTGTGTGAAGTGTTAGGTTAAAATACTCATGAACAATCCCACTGGATAAGCCTGTGTTCCCGATCTGTAGTTTTTTTTTCTTTCTTTCGATGTAAATTCATAGAAAGACAAGATGGAATGTAGGGCGGAAAGAAAAATGGGTTCTTTCTCATTTCACCAATTTCATCTACAATTGAATAGAATGGCTGCTCTCACTCTTCATTTCGACTTTAATGTGGTGTCGATTATTTGTGAATCTCCCGTGCAGTGAAGGGCAAGAAAAAGATTCTCGATCCAGTGTATACCAGAGTGTGAGCTGCAAATAAAAACTGCTAGAGCGGTACATAAAGTTAGCAACCAGAGTGTGACTCGAACCAGTGAATGTGGAGCACAGCGATATAATTACCCACCACCATAATCCCTCGGTCCCCTCTGCACATTTTGTAGAGGGGTGACATATGATCACACCATTGTGCTTCTGCCTTCACCAGAATTATAATAACAGCAAATTCCAATAAATAGTCATGCTGATCAGAATGAATAACTGTCATTGATACATTCTGAGTCAGAACTGAGTCAGAATGAAACAGGACAAGAATTTTCCGTCATATTTACATCTACATTTGACTCATAATTTCTTCCGTCACATGCTCTCTCACGTGAAGAAGCAGCCATGGAGAGGGATATGAAGGCGATGTTGTCACTCAATGGCCTTTCTCATTTGGCTGAACCTGAATTGGATTAAATCGCAAGAACTCATGATTTGTTCGTTTCATTTAATTTTGCTGAAACCTCACAATGTTCATTGTAATAATCAGAAGTGAGTTAGATATATCTCATTGGAACGAATAATGTTGTATTCAAATTTGCTATGACTTTATTTCAGCTTAAGGAAAATACTGCTTTGAAAAACAGAGGGTTAAAGTGCAAAAGAAAACCCACCAGTTTTGTTGCTCGTTGCTTTGGCAAATTTCACTGAGTACGAAATGGACCAAACATCATTGTGTTTGTTCTCACATCCTTAATGCAAGTGATGAAATCAGGAAGTCGTTCTCCAAGCAACTGGTCACTTCCTATTCATTATGTAATATCTTCCCTTCACAATAAATAAAAATCCACTCAGTTCAATTTACAATGCTTTAGGTGGAATATTATGCCAAATCTTTCAAAATGCAGACTTTTGGAACCGAATCTCATTCAGCTGCACACATTAAGAGAATTTCTTTACATTTAAAGTCAACTAATTTAGACACTGTTTCCCCACAACTACCGACCGACTACACCCCATCCCTACAGCTTTACCTACCCACACGCTGTGTCTCTCCTTGTGAAATTTATTCCTTGCATATCAACAAATGTGCCTTTCCAATTATTTTGAAAACCAGATTCTCGGAGTGACAGCGATTGTGTTCTCACCATTTCTTTCTCCTTCAAAGGTTTGATTAAAGGTATTGAACACCTGATATCTAGATGTTTACTTACTTGAAAGATGGAATATTCCACCTATTTACTCTGACCAAACATTTCATAACCTGCAAAAAAACCATTAAGTCTTCCTTGGTTCAAGGATAACTGTTCTCAGTTTTCCAAGAAGACAAATGAATAAAATCTCATCTTCAGTACACCCCCATCAGCATCTTTTCTAATGGCTTTACACCCCAGTAAACCCCGTCATTATCAATTCATTGAATCACAGAATCCTACAGTGCAGAAATAGCCGGTATCGGGCTGGCATCGACTCTCTGAAGAGCATCTCACCTAGACCCACCTCCCCTCCCTATTTCCATATATTTCACCTGAAGAAGGGGAATCCCTCCCCCCCCCCTTATGATTTCAAATAAACCTGTTGGAGTATAATCTGACGTCCTGTGATTCCTGACCTTATCCCCACATTTCCCATGGCTAATTCACTTAACTTACTTAATTCACTCCATGGACAGGAGAGGGCAACTTAACTTTGCCAATCAACCCAACCCTCCCTCTGAAAACCAGTGCGAATTACTGAGACAATGTTCCATCATACTGAGTAAATGCTGTATCATTTTGCAATGGTTTTATACCCTGGTAACAGCCTCATCAGAATAAATGAACCCAAATTCAATGTATCGAAACGCTACTCTGTCCTTTACAATTTCATTCGTGCTGCGGAAATGTTTCTGCACTCATATTTGAATGTGTTTACGTTGTTTCTTCCTCAGCTTCCTGCTTCTAGTAAACACTTTAATCCGGAACAAGTCTGTCAAATACTTTTCATTCCAACACAGTCACAAGGTGAAGTTTGCAGAAGGCACGTGTTTGGCCGTTCACTGACACACAGCCTTCCTGAGAGCTGCAGTCCTTCCCCACCTTTATTCAGGCAGCACTGTCCTTGCTGTGACATGCCCCATCTAGAATGGAAGGACAGGTATCAGTACCCGCACTTGGGAACGGGGCGACAGTTTTAAAATAGTTACACTGTCCCCAGCGGAGAATTGAGGCCTGTGTCAGTCGGGGACACTAACCATTATACTACCAAGGATAAGAGTGTCAAAGGAGGCCCTTCAACCAAATGTGCCCACACTTGTCAAATACACCTGCCTAATGAACTGAATCACATTTCACAATTCTTACCCCACAGCCTTATGTGTCTTGGCATCACAAGCTCACATCTGAATATTTATTCAGGTTGTAAGGGTTTCTGTCGGTCTGAACAATGCAGATAGTATATTCCAAATTCCAACCACCCACTGGCTGATAAAGCTTTTTCGCACATCTTCGCGACTGCGCCACTCAGTTCCTCTGATTCTGGGGCTGGGAATTGGGACTATGTGGCAGCAGTGTTTACTGCCTTGTGTGGGGAAACTGGTGAAGTAGCCAATGTTAAACTGCATTACTATTGAAGCATACATTTCAACAACACCTGCACTGTCCCCGGAGTTTTTGATGTTTTGGAGAAATCTACTTATCTCAGCTTTCAGCATATTAATGATGGAATCACCACAGCCACTGTGGGAACTGATATTAAGCGGTCAGCCCGTTCTGAGTTCCCACATATCTGCCACTGTTCGCTTAGCACTGATATTGTGCATTTGGTGCGTTGCCTAACATGTCCTATGAGATTGTACTTATTGCACTCTGTCAGCGCACTCATCTGTGCAATGCTGTGATCGTATAGTGGTTAGTACTCTGTGTTGTGGCCGCAGCAACCTCGGTTCGAATCCGAGTCACGGCAGTAATTGCTCTATCTGCTCCAGCTCTTGGGAAACAAAAAGGAATCAGTTGTTTGGATGAAGTAATTTTTTCCAAGGTGATGATCTTTTCCCTTCAAATTCTGCTCGCTCACATCTCTGTATTTCATATGTCAGAATTCAAATCCACCCGTTCTCAGAGATTTCACTCCCTCCTACGATCACTAACTGAACTTTTCATCCCACACCCCCATTACATTAATTTAGAGATGCCGGTGTTGGACTATGGTATAAAAAGTTAAAAACCACACAACACCAGGTTAGAGTCTAACAGATTTAACTGAGCAATAGTTTTCGGAGCTATGCTCTTTCATCATGTGGTTGTGGAGTCATTTCCTCTTTCATTAAGGCACTGCGGAATCGAACACAGTCTCTCACATTGATACCATTCAGTCTGTGCTGCTGCGGTCACCGTTGCTGGGTGAACGTGCCCCAACCCCACCATCGGGACCTGCAGATCAGTTGATCCATTTGGTTACGGCTGTTGTGAGGCCAATCCTCAGGTAGCAGCTTTTACTGATATGGACTTGCGATTATGGGGGGTCAAGCTCAGGAAAATGATACAGGACAATATCGAGGAAAAGCGACTTCTTTCAGAAAGATTAGTTTCACGGGTTTTCCGCAATGGCCGAGCGCTATTACCACTGGACTGTTCACTCAGATACAGAGCAAATGAACCAGGGATCCGGGTTTGACTCCAACCATGCCAGGTGTTAGAATTGAGATTCAATACATATCTGGAATTACGAATCTAATAACACCTATAAATCCATGGGCAATTGTTGAAAAAAACAAAACCATCGTGTTCACTGACGTCAATCTTACCTGGTCAGGCCTCGATGTGACTGCCGACTCACTGCTACACGGTTGAGTCTCAACTGCCCGCTGTGCAATTAGGGATCGCAATCAATACTGCCGAGACAGCGACGCCCCCATTCTGTAACAGAATAGGAAAAAAAGTTAATTTAGCTCTAGCTAGAGTACTGTGTGCAGTTCTGCAATTCACAGTATAGCAATGATGTGATGGCACTGCGAACGTTGCAGGAGAGATTCAATGGGATATTGTCTGGGCTGAAGAGTTTCAGTTATGAGGAGAGATTGGACAGACTGGGGTTGTTTATCACCGAACAGAGGAGATTGGAGAAGACATGACTGAGATGTTCACAATAATGAGGGATGTGGATAGGATAGACTGAAAGAAGCGTTTGTTATTGATGGAGGGATTGAACACTGGGGTCAAGAGATTTTGGGAAAAGGCAAAAAGGTTTGATTATATGTGCAGAAACGGTCAGAGAGGCGGAAACCCTTTTAATCTGAAAAAAATTCAGATGTGAATTTGTGATGCCAAGACATATAAGACTATGGGCTAAATAATGGAAATCTTGTTTCAGGCCGTTAAGCATTTGTGTTGGGCAAGTGCGGCCACAACAGGCTGCAGGGCCTCCTTCGATTTTGTTGTCTTCCACAGTATCGTGGTTAGTGTCCCCGCCTGTCACTGGGCTCAATTCTCTGCTGGGGGGATCGTAAATGGTTTAAACCTGTCACTCTGTTCCACCGTGAAGGTTATTAATGCCTGGCCTTCCATTCTCGATTGGTTATGTCACAGGACGGACAGTGCTGTCAGAATCAGCTGGGGAAGGACTGCAGCTCCTGGGGAGAGAGTGTGTCAGTGAAAGTGCAAACACGTAATTTCTGCAAACTTCACATTGTGTTTCGTGTTGCAATGAAAACCATTATATAGAGTTGTTCCTGACTGTGTGTTTATATAAAGCAGCAATCTGAGGAAGAAAACAGAGTAAACCCATTCAGATCTGAGTGCAGAAACATTTCCAGCAGCACTAATGAGGTTGTACAGCGCAGAACCGCGTTTGGATGCATTGAGCTCGGTTTGTGGGCGCAGCTTGCTTTCACTCGGCTGAGTTGCCAGTGTATAAAGCTATGAAACATGATACGGATAGTGTTCAATATGATGGTACATTTGCTCATTGGTTCGCACTGCTGGTAAGTCTGTAGGTTAGGTGGATTGGCCGTGTTAAATTCGTTGATGTGTTCAGGGAGTGAATTCAGTAAGTTAAGTGAGTTAGCCATGGGCAACGCAGTGATAAAGTCAGCAGTCACACGATGCCAGGTTTCATTCCAACAGGTTTATTTGAAATCACAAGCAAGAGGCATGCCAGGATAGAGACGGGAGCTAGGTCTGGGTGAGATGCTGTTTCAAATGTCCCTACAGACCTGATCGGCTGAATTGTACTTTGTGCATTGTTGGGAATCGGTGATTCTATCAGAGAGGACACTGCCAGCGCTTACTGGGCTGCTAAGACATTAGAGACGATGCTGACGGCGTTTCGTGGGGATGAAATTTTATTTATTTGCGTGTTGGAAAATTTGAAACTGAACCAAGGAAAACCGAATGGAAGTTTTCCAGAGTATTTGAGGTTTTGAGAGAGTAAATAGGTGGTAAATTCTCTCTTTCAAGTTTGCAAATTTCTGAACGTCAGGCTTTCAAAACCACCGATGTCGGGCAAAGAAATAATGAGAGAAGAATTTCTGTCACTCTGAGAATCCATTTCCAAATATTTGGAGAGACACATTTCGAGACACAGAAGGAGTGAGTTTCACCAGGAGAGAGACAGCCTGTGGCCAGGTAAAAGTGTAAACGTGGGGTGTGTGTGTGGGGGGGAGGGGGGTGTGGGCGGTGGAAGGTGTGAGGAAACAATGTCTAATTTGGACGAATTTAGAAGTGAAGAAATATCGAAAACGTATGCAGCTGAATAATATTGAGCAAAGAACCATCAGAGTTTTGAAAGATTTATATTAATATTCTACATGAAACATTATAAATGGAACTGAGCAGATTTTGTATATTGTCAAGGAAAGATATTCCATAATGAATAGGAAGTGACCTGTCTCTTGGAGATCGATTTCCTGCTTTAATCCCACGCCTTAAAGATGGAAGGACAATCGGCATGATGTTGGGTTCATTTGATACCCACTGAAATCTGCCAACGTAACTGAGCATCAAAACTGGCATCTTGTTTTGTAGTTTAACTTTCTGTTTTTCTCAACAGTATTTTCTTTAAGCTGAAATAAATTCGGAGCAAAACTGAATGCAACATTAAACGTTCCAATGATATAAATCCAATTCACTTCCGATCATTGCAATGAACAGAGTGAAGTTGCAGCAAAATTAATAAAATGAAATGAAGAAAACTGCATTTCCGGGAATTTTACCCAGTTCAGGTTCAGCCATATGAGAAAGCCCATCGAGCTAAAACATCACCTTCACTTCTCTCTCCATATATACTTCTTCACGTGAGAGAGAAACTGTCTGAAGAAATTATGCGTCAAGACTAAATATGTGTGTGAATGTGACGGCAATTTCATGTTTGCTGGTTCATTCTGAGACAGTACTGACACGGAATGAATCAAGGACAGGTATTCCTTCCAAGGACGAGGACAATTCTTTGGATTTTGCTGGTATTATTATTCGCTGAAAGCAGAAACATAATGGTGTGGATTCGATTCCTCTCAGGGACTTTCTTATCCCCTGGGTGCACCATATGTAATCACATGTGAGCCCCTTTGCATTGGGCTGGAGTGGCCCAGAGGTGAAGGCGACGGGTTGGTCTTTCATTGTGCATGTGTGGATTTGAATCCTACTCTGGCTGTTACTTCTATCAAAAACAGCTGTGGTTTTCGTTTGTGCCTGGCATCTTTAGTATACATTGGATGGAGAATCTTGTTCTTGCCCTTCATTGCACCGGAGATTTGTGATAAATTGAAACCTCATCAAAGTCGAAATAAAGCAATTTGTTTCCATTGTAAGTTATATTGGGATAATGAAAAGGAGTGCAAACGTTTCTTTCCTCCTTTCATTCCATCCTGACTTTCTATGAATTTACATCGAATGAAAGCAATACAAATAAGGAGAGATCAGGTGCAATATTTTATCCAGTTGGATTGTGAATTTTAATGTAACACACCACACAAACTTTTGATCAGTATTTTAAACAGTCAATTGAATTGGAACTGCAGAAAACTTTTCCAATGAAATGAGCCTTTAATTCTTTCACAACCTTTTGCTGTGTGCATCATACCGGGATCCGTCATCCAGCGTGATCACCAAGTTGGCAACAATATTAGATCCACCAATTTTCTTTAGCAACCACAACGTCTGCACATACCCATCTGTGGTGTTCCCAGTGCCATTTGTTGTCTCCAGGCCACAGCACCTTTCTTGTTTATGAGCTTATGAGCCTAGTTACTGATCTGTCTGATCAGTTTGAGAAACCTTTTCTCTCACTTAATCCCATCCCCTCAAAATTCGAAACTTATCAACAAAGTAAGGCATTAGACCAAATGATGCAGTACTGGAAGTCGGCCATTCAGACCATCGAGTCTGCTCGAACACTCAATGAACTCATGGCTGATCTGATAATCTTCAACTCCATTCTCTTGCATTGCCTCGACAAAGCGTTATCGTCTTTCTGATCTGACTGGCACAGTTTGAAAATGCACAACAACGCAACCTCAACAACAGTTTGGTAAGGAGTTCCACTGATTCACTGGCCCCTGAGCAAAGAAATGACTCCTCATTTCTGAATTAAATCGGCAAAATCTAATTCTGGGTTCATGTCCTCTGGTGTTCTCCTCATACCAGAGGGTAAACCACCTGCCCGTAACTACCCTGTCAAGATCCCATGAATATTGAACGTTTATAAATGTTATCATGTGATTATACAGGTCCCCTCCGCCTCCTTTGTTTCAAAGAGAATAATCCCAGCCGAACCAATCATTCCACGAAGCTCCGTTTTCTCGTGTGTTGACAATATATCCATAAATCTCTGCTGCTCCCTGCAGCGTCCTTACATATTATGAAGGCAGGTGGAGAAATTTATGCGAAGAAATGTTTGAAATTTCAAGCACAGATGGGAACTGGAATTTGAAATCAGACAGCGACTGGAATCAGATTTGTCCACACAAGGTCGAAATACAGTAATGATAACTCTGACAAATGAGAATCTAATCATATCCCACTGACATTCAATGGCTTTACTGAAACCAAATTACCCCGTGTAATCGTGGACGATTACATGGGGTAATACTACCCAGAGCTTGTATTTAAGGGGGAAAAATAGGATAGAAACTGGCGATATAAACATTTTGACAATAAAATCATGTCCTTTGGTAGACATGTTTATGATCATAAACTCAACTCGTGTCTCCGTGAACCCTACATCGTTTGCAAGGCACAAATGAGACGTGGAACATAACTCTATTTGCTTCGATGCGTGTCACTTCCATACCACTTAAGGAACTGGACACAGTCCATGACAATGCAGTCACTTGATTGAACCCTCTTCAATACCTGTAATATTCATTCCCCTTCACCACTAAGGCACAATTGCACCTACAAGATGCACTGGAGTAAGTCATTTGGGCATTTTTGACAGAACCTTCAAAGCTCAACAGCTGTCCTGACTCTAAGGACAAGGTTGGAAGATGCAACGAAACACTACCATTTGAAAGTTCCCCTCCAAGGGCCATAGCACCCTGACTTGGAAAGGAATCAGTGATAAACTCATTGGTGAAACGGTCGTGATGGAAAAAGTTGCATACTTCAGCCTTCCATCTTTTATCTTACAATTTTAAAACGTGTTGATTTATGCGGTGACAGGACTTGTGCTCAGTCCATCAGCTGTTCCCTAATCTGGTGTTTGCTAATTTTCTACTATCATCCACAGCCTGTAGTCAACATTAGACAATGTCCGAAAAACCTCTCAATTAACTGATTCCCCCCAGGTTAGAGTGGTGTTGGAGAAGCACAGCAGGTCCGGGACATCTGAGGAGCAGGAAAAATGAACATTTCAGGAAAGGTCCTTTATCAGGAATGAGATTGGGAGCATATGGGATAGAGAGATAACTGGGAGGAGGGTGGGGTTGGGGAGAAGGTAGCTGAGAGTGCAGTAGGTGAATGGAGGTGGGCGTGTCAGAACAGAAGGTGGATTGGATTGGTGGGAATGAAGATGCGCAGGTGTGACAGGTCAGGAGGACGGTGTTGAGCTGAAAGGTGGGGACTGGGGTAAGGTAGAGAATGGAGAAATGAGAAAACTGTTGAAGTCCAAATTGATGCCATGAGGTTGAAGTGTCCCAAGGCGGAAGATGAGGATTTCTTCCTGCAGGCATCGGTTGCTGAGGCAGTGGCGATGGAGGAGACCAAGGACATGCATATCCTCGGGAGAGTGGGAGGGGGAGTTGAAATGTTTGCCATAGGACACTGAGGTTGATTCTTGCGGGTGTCCTGGAGATATTCTTTGATGTGCTCTGTGAGAAGGCATCCGGTCTCCCCAATTTAGAGTAGACCACATTAGAAGCAACGGTTACAAGAAATGACATGTACGGAAGTGCAGGTGAATCTTTGTTGGATGTGGAAGCCTCAATTGGAGCCTTAGACAGAGATGAGGGTGTAGGTGAGGGTGCATTTTTTGCAATTCCTGCAGTGACAGGGAAAGGTGCCAGGAGGGATGGGTGGATCATTAGAGGCCGTGGACTTTACTAGGCAGTCACAGAGCGAATGGCCTCGGCGGAAAGTGGATAGGGTGGGGAGGGGAACAAATCCCTAGTGGTTGAATCCGTTTAGAGATGATGAACATGTCAGCGGATGATGCGATTTATGCGGAGGTTGGTGGGATAGAAGATAACGAGCAGTGGGGTTCTGTCCTTGCTGTGGTTGGAGGTGTGGGGTTCATGGGCGGAGGTACAGAACATGGATGAAATGCGTTGGAGGGCATCTTCAACCACATAGGAGGGGACGGTCTGGTCTTTAAAGAAGGAGGCCATCTGGTGTGTTATGTGGTGGAAATGGTCCTTTGGGAGCAGAGGGAAAGAACAATGACTGCAGATGCTGGAAACCAGAGGTTAGATCAGAGTGATGCTGGAAAAGCACAGCAGTTCAGGCAGCATCCAAGGAGCAGTAAAATCGACATTTCGGGCAAAAGCCCTTCATCAGGAATAAAGGCAGAGTGCCTGAAGGTTAGAGAGATAAATGAGAGGAGGGTGGATGTAGGGAGAATGAAGTACCGAGTGCAGAACACACCATGATGGCCTCCTTCTTTCGAGACTGCCATTTCCCTTCCCACGTGGTGAAAGATGCCCTCCGATGCATCTCGTCTACATCCCGCACCTCCGCCCTCTGACTCCACCCCTCCAACTCGTAACAAGGACAGAACCTCGCTGGTGCTCATCTTCCACCATACCAACCTTCGCATAAACCAAATTACCCACCGACATTTCCGCCACCTCCAAACGGACCCCACCACCAGGGATATATTTTCCTCCCCACTCCTTTCTGCCTTCCCCAAAGACAGTTCCCTCCGTGACAACCTGGTCAGGTCCACGGCCTCCAACAACCCCCAACCCCGTCCTGGCACCTTCCCCTGCCATCGCAGGAATTGCAAAACCTGCGCCCACATCTCCTCCCTCACCTCCATCCAAGGCCCCAAAGGAGCCTTCCACATCCACCAATATCATTTATTGTAACCACGGTTCCCGATATGACCTCCTCCACATTGGAGAGACTTGAAGCCTCCGAGCAGAGCACTTTACGGAATATCTCTGGGACACCCACACCTATCAATCACACTGCCCTGTCGCCCAAAATTTCAACTCCCGCTCCAACTCAGCCGAGGACATGGACGTCCTGAACCTCCTTCACCGTCCCTCCCTCACCACCCGACGCCTGGAGGAAGAACGCCTTATCTTCTGCCTCGGAACACTTCAACACCAGGGCATCAATGTGGACTTCAACAGTTTCCTCATTTCCCCTTTCCCCACCTCACACCAGCTCCAAACTTCCAGCTCAGCACTGTCCCCATGTCTTATCCGCCCTGCCAATCTTCCTTTCCAACTATCCACTCCACCCTCTTCCCTGACCTATCACCTTCATCCCCTCCCCAGCTCAACTATTGCCCGAAACGTCGATCTTACTGCTCCTCGTATGCAGTCTGAACTGCTGTGCTTCTCCTTTGGGAGCTGATACAAAGCAGGTGGAGGAATTGGGAATACAGGATACTGGTAGCGCAAGAGGTTGGGTCTCCTCTACACTGGGACCAACAGACACCTTCTCGCAGAGCGTTTCAGTGAACATTTCCAGGACTCCCGCAACATTCAACCTGAGCGCCCCAAGACCGAACACATCAAATCCCCTCCACACTCTCCCGACAACATGCAGATCCTGGGCCTCCTCCACCACCATTCCCTCACCACCCGACGCCTCATCCCCCATGTCGGGACCCTTCAACCCCAGGGCATCAATGTGGTCTTCACCAGTTTCCTCATCTCCTCACGCCCACCTTATCCGACTTCAAACCTTCCAGCTTGGCACCATCCAACTGACCTGTCCCACCTGTTTACCTCCCTTCCTACCTATCCGATCCACCCTCTTCTCCGACCTACCACCTTTAACCCCATCTCCATCCATCTATTGCACTCTCAGCTAAATTCTTCCCAGACCCAGTCCTCCTATTTATGTCTCCACCTTTGAGGCTCCCAGACTTATTCCTGATGAAGGTCCTTTGCCCGGAAAGTCACTTTTTTCTGCAACTCGGATGCTGCCTGACCTGCTATGCTTCTTCAATACCACTCTAATATTGATTTGAATCCAGCTCCTGCCGTACATACTTCAGTCCAACTGATTTCCCTAACCATTGATCTTCAGAGATCGTGCATGTCGACTCCATGATCTCTTTGTCTGTCTACACCACACAGAACGCTCACTGTCATTGTTTCTTCTCCCCAAATTCATTTACACTCATTGGTCTGAATTCAATTCCATTCAGCATTTTACCTTTCCACCTGATTGATACATCCCAGCAGTCCCTGGCATTTTAACCTTAGTCAACTACACGACCAATTGTTGCATCATCAGCAAAGTTCTAAATCATGGCTCCTGCAACTAAGTCTAAACCATTGATCTACATCAGAGTACAGTGGCATTTCACTGGAAACACGCATCCAGCCATGGTTCATTGCTGGTTGGGATTAACAGCTCCTTATTCTTCCACGGAATGTGGCTATCATTGAATTGAAGAGCATTTGTTGTTAATTCTAATTCACCTTGAACTAAGTCATGGATTAACAACATTGTTGTGGGTCTGGAGTCACATGTTGACAGAATTCATTACGGTCGGCAGATTTCCCTTTCGAAGGGACATGAATGAATGGATTTTCAGCAATATAAAGTTATTTTCGCTGTTCCTGAGATTGGTTTTATTTTCCAGATTTTATTCTTCGAATTTAACTATCAGCAACTGCCACGTTCCAGTCTCCAAATATTACCATCCCAATAGATCGCCTCTGCACTAACAAGTCCCTGCTGCATTTCTCCATTCAAAGAATGACATTGTCAATTCAGATTATCACAGATGGAGAGAGAACAGATCGCGTTTCAATGTTGGAATGGAAGCAATGTACACTGGATTGGATTGTTCAGTGGAGCAAGAGATTGATGTGGAGATGATGTGAGCAAAATCAGTTCTTACTGTTAAGATAACAAAATGCCGCTTTGTTAAGGAAAATCTTTGAGAATGCTTTCACCGTGGGTGGCATGGTGGCACAGTGGTTTGCCATGCAGTACCAGAGACCGGAGTTCAATTCCCGACTCAGGCGACTGACTGTGTGGAGTTTGCACGTTCTCCCCGTGTTTGCATGGGTGCCCTCCCACAGTCCAAAAATGTGCTGGTTCGTTGAATTGGCAATGCTAAAACTACCCGTAATATTTGGTGAAGGGGTATGGGTGGGTTGCTTCGGCGGGTCGGTGTGGTCACACTGCAAGTCATCCAATCTAATTCGAATTCTCAGGCTTCCTCTGAGCCAATCCTCAGTGCGGGTTAATGCTGCTGCTGATTGTTAATAATATGATAATTTGAGACGAATATACCTTTCCACCCCGCCTTTGACCAGAATCACACCCAGCCTCATCATTTCACGTGCTTGGATAGTCAGGTTTTTTTTTCCCTGAGGTCGGGGAGTCCAGAACGCGAGGGCATAGATTTAGATTGAGAAGGGAAAGATATAAACGAGACCTAAGGGGTAACTTTTTCATACAGAGGGTGGCACGTGTATGGAATACGCTGCCAGACGAAACGATGGAGGCTGGTGCAATTGCAACATTTCTAAGGTATTTGGATGGGTATATGAATAAGAAGGATTTGGAGGGACATGAGCTGAATGCTGGCAGGAGGAATTAGATTGGATTGGGACATCTGGTCGGAATGGACGGATTGGACCGAAGAGTCTCTTTCCATGCTGTACATCTCTATGAGTCTATGATCGCGCCTTTACCAATCATGTCACTGATGCAACAGAATAGCTTCACGTGCTCATTTCCGACCCCACTTCCGGTTTTGTATTGGCGGCTGCGCCACGACGTTTGTCGAATTCCGGTTCTTGGAACTGGGGTTGTGTGACTAACTGAAGCAATGGGTACCTCCTTGTGTGAAAAAGTTTGGGAAGCAACCGTTTTCAAACTCATTGTTATTGAAACATACAATGCACCAATATCCCGCACTCTACCCTGAACATTTTTGTTTCTAGAAATCTATCAAAGTCAATCTTCAACATGCAGTACTTGATGGAACCACCACAGCGTCTGGGCATATCGAATTTAAAATTCATCTAATTCTGATTTCCCACATGTCTACTATCGCTCGCCTAATATTCCTATTGTGCATCTGCTACTCTACCTAACATATCCTCTGTCACTGTGATAATTGCTGGGTTTTTTTTAAAATGTATTTCCCTGCATGACTCATTTATGGTTTGAATTTTAAAGTATTCTGCATTGTGGCCGTAGGAAGCTCGTTGGAATCCGAGTTACTGCATTTTCCTCCTTGTGATTCATGTTGAAGAAACACAGAAAGGAATTAGTTGATTTTACATGACATTTTCTCAGACATTATGATTTTTTTTCCATCAAACCCCTTTCCTTCTCTCCCTCCTGCAATCACTTACCTTCTTTAAGTACCGCCTCCCATTTCCCTTACAGTCACTTTCACATTGACCTCATTCTGTCTGTGCTGCTGTGCTCACTGTTGCTGGGTGACCATGCGCAAATCTCACTATCGGGACCTTCAACCCAGTTGATCCATTTCTATACCGCGGCTGTGAGATCACTCCTCATGTAGCAGCTTTTACTGACATGGACCAGCGATTATTGAAACATCAGTCACAGGAAAAGGGCACAGGGCCGCATTGAGGAAAATAAACTTTGTTAAAAAAAAAACACCAGGTTCCGTGGACTTCCACATCATTTATTTCACTTGTTCATTCGGCTCTGGCGAGACTATTCTGTGTAGTTATGCAGTTCACATTATAGCAGGGATCTGATCGCACTGCAAACGATGCTGGGGAGATTTCCCAGGATATTGTCTGGGCTGAAGAAGAGATATTGAACAAACTGGATTTGTATTTCGTGGAGCAGAGTAGATTGAGGGAGCATGATTAAGATGTACAAAATATAAAGGAGTATGGATAGCTTAGACTGAAATGCATGTTTCACTTTGACGGCGATTTCCATCATGAGCAGGCATCGAGTTAAGGTCAGATGCGGAAAGATTACAGTGAATGCGTGGAAATACGTTTGCAAGCAGTGGGTGGCTGAAATCTGAAACACAGTGCATGCAAGGATCGGAGAGGCAAAATCCACATAACTTTCCGAAGTATTCAGATGTGCATTTGTGATGCCAAGACATACAAGGCTCTGCATCAAGTGATTTAAAAAGGGGTTCGGATAGTTAAGCGATTATTATTGAGCAATACAGGTACTCAGTTACAAGAGTGGTTATTAATACCTGTCCTTCCATTCTCGAACGGACATGTCAGACTAAGAACTGTGTTGTCTGAATCAGCGTGGGGGAATGCTGCTGCTCCCGGGGAGACACAATGACAGTGACTGTGCAAACACGTGACTTCTGTAAGCTGTACCTAGAGTGTTGGAATGAAAATCATTAGGTAGTTTTGCTCGTAGTGAAGTGTTTACTTATAGAAGGTAGCTCAGGAAAATATACATTCTACTATCCTTTCCCCACTCGCCCATACCACGGAATACCGCCACTATGTAGGACAATTTCTCTCTGAGCACCATTATCCAGTCCTCTTTGGCCCCCAACACTTCCCCATATTGCACAATTGCACGAAATCTCAGAAGATGCAATGCTACTTGTTTACGATGTCTCTCCTCACTGTCTAAAGTTCCAGTGATTTATCTGCCTCTCACTCAATTTAGCAAGCTGCATTTCCTGCTCACAATGTGATCTCGTCAAGACTGGGGAGAAAAAAACAGAATGGGTGACAAACGCGAGTACACCTATGTTCTGTCTGCAAACAGAAAAAGAACTTGAGCTTCTAGATTCCTGTCACTGCAAATTCCCACTGTGTTCCCATGCCTCCATGTCAGTTTGGTCTGCTGCAGAGCTCCCGCATGGCCTGTGCAAGTTGGAAGAGTGGCACGTCATTTCCGAATGAGAGACAGTGCAATCTTCAGTACCCAACATGGAGTTCAATCATTTTAGACCCAGAATATCTTCTTTCATGTTCCTGCCCCATCTACACATACCATTCATTCCAAAGGCGGATGGTTTGGCTCGAAAATTTCTCCCCAGATGCACTAGACCTGCTGATTTTGTTCCGATATTTCTACACTTCTTTTGATAACTTTATTCTGTTGTGATTGCCAGCCTTCAGGAAACGTGCGTTTGGACGGGATTGTGGTCAGAGGAGATTTATCAACGTGGTACCTGAGCTCGACCATTCCCCCTGCGAAGATAAGCGAAAGTGAGGGCTGCAGGTGCTGGAGCTCAGAGTCGAGAGTGTAGTGCTGGAAATGCTCAGCACGTCAGACAGCATCTGAGGAGTAGGAAAATCGATGTTTCGGGAAAAAACAACACCGACATTCCATTGCCAGCCGATGCCTGGAGGAAGAAAATCTTTTGTTCCACCTTAGGACCCTGCAACCATACGGGATAAATGTGTATTTCAACAGCTTCCTCATTTCACCTCCCCCAACATTATCCCAATCCCAAGCCTAAAGCTAGGCACTGCTCTCTGGACCCGGCCATCATTGCCCCTCCGAACTACCACCTTCTACCTCTCTTCATCCATCTATCGGTTTCCCAGCTACCTGACCACCAACCCCATTCCCCTCCCTCAACCCCGACTCAAAAGCCTCTTTCCTGGTGAAGGGCTTATGCCCGAAACATCGATTCTCCTCCTCCTCGGATGCTGCCAGACGTTCTGTGCTTTTAAAGTACTACACTCTCGCCAATGCAAAGATAGATGAGCTCGACTGGGGCTCTCTATCTGAGAGCGGAGAAAGCTGAGAGAGAAATTGATTAACGTGCACAGAAATGGAATAGATATGTTTGACAGGAATAAACTTCTTATGGGAAGGGTAAATAACCAGGGTTATAGATGAAACGCTACAGAGAGGATATTCAGTGAAGATTTAGGAAGAATGTTTACATCCGGAGACGGTTGTTTGTCTGGAACTCACTGTTTGAACGTGTGCTAAAGCTAAGAGTCATCAAACTACTTCAGGAGTATTGAGCCGAACACTTGAGGAGCTAGAGCATGCACGGATAAGGAGCAGGTACTGGAAGGTGGGGCGAAGATAAACAGATATTTATTGAAAGAGTTGAATACTGTAACTTTCGGTGCAGTAAAATGGAGGCTAGTGCAGCTCAGTGGCACAATGAAAGACGTGGTGGACATCTACTGCATTGTTAAGATCGCGATTCACAGTTTGTGGGTTTGATTCACCCCAGAATCGCAATTTTGTTCAGATTTCAGCTGATTCAATGATTGTTCTGCTGCTTCATCGTCAGTTCCCATCGTCTGGAGTTCTCGTCCCTGCTACTGACCAGAGAAGGTTCCTCACTTTCTTGGTGGTGAGTTTTAAGAAAATCATATCATTTGAAATATGATCAGCCAGCAATCGGCTGCTCATTCACAAAACCCACTGCAGATACCCACTGTCTTTCAACACAGTTCCCTCCCACGGTTGCACAGAGTGTTTCGATTTATTCAGTGTCTTTTTCCCTTTGGGTGATAGGTTGATGTAGATGGGCTGGGAAAAGACATTGACCTGTTCGATCAGCCGTAATTATGTCAAATGGCGGGGTAGCGCTGGTGGGTGAAATGGTCCCCTCCTATTCCTCTCAGTCTGTGCTGTTTCTGACAGAGGGTTTTTAACAATAGCATGATGAGGACAATGTGAATCTGCACCACGGAATACCAAGGTCCTCCCGTTTATCCCACCGCTCTCACAGCTGCTGTTGTAGCTTCAGATCAGACAGGGGAGGGTTGTCCCAGGTGCTCTTTCAAGCTGCATGCTCCTTCACACAGGTTTCCAACTAGAAACATGGAGCAAACTGGCGGTTAGATATTGGGGATTCAGGGACAGATTTCCCCTTTTTCTGACTAGAGTTCTGACCACGGTAATAAACATGAATTTCGGGCGTTCTGTATCTTACTCTAGATTCTTATCACTTTACAATTTAAACTGAAATTCAATTTGCTCTTGCATGACATTCTTATGTCTTCAGTATTCATGAAAACTGTGCATTATGTCCTTGAATGAAGCCATGGTGAAGATTAATGATGACTGCAGTGTGTTTCATGTTGTCTGTAGGATCTTGCAGAAGCATGTTCATGAAGTGTGGTTGAATCGAATTCTGTGCCGAATTGAAGCCGACCGAGTGAGAAGCCCTGTGATAATGTAACATTTTCTGTAAACAACGCAGCGACCCTTGGAAACCCAGTTTTCATTCAAGTCTATTTTGCACAACATTTTTCCGTATCCCGTTAAAGCAGTGAGTATTAAAAGGACTCAGTCCCGTTCCTGGTCATTGTGACCAAATGACCAAGGCAATCGATGGCAATGATAATGATGCTTGACATCGACAGTTGCATTCCTACTCACTAGAGTCACATTGTATTACAGATCATGTACGCAGAGGAGATGATGATCCTTCTGGCACCCTGAGACAGTGCGACAATTAATCCCACGTTGTTAGTCTCACTCTATACCAAAAACCAGTTAGCCAGCGGACTGAGCTAACCGGCTTCCATTTAATGTAAAGCTAAAACAAATAGCTCAGCACATTAACAATCTGCAGTAATTCACGATTGAGTGGGTTGGTTTCTGAAAATTAAACGTACCTTCTGAACAATGAGTGAGGCTATTCCAAGATTGCCTTCTCTGACAGCGCTGGGACATGACTGATGTTCTCAATGATATGGAAGTGCCAATGTTTGAGTTGGGTAGACAAAGTTAAAAATTACACAACGTCAGGGCATAGTCCAGCAGGTTTATTTGGAAACACTAGCTTTCAGACAGCCGCTCCTTCATCAGGTGTGTGTCTTTCTGCAGAAACTTGATGTGTGTGTCAATATGCGCGATCGTTTGGAAGATCATCTGGATTTTAATTGATCGTTCGTGGTGTCGATTGTACCCATGACATAGATGTGTTGGTGTTGGACTGGGGTGGACAAATTTAAAAATCATACAAAGCCAGATTAGAGTCCAACAGTTCACAACCACCTGATGAAGAAACAGTGCACGGAACACTGGTGCTTCCAAATATGCTTGTTCGATACAATCTGATGCAATGTGATTTTTAACTTTGAGAGCTCTTGGTAATGTTTAATTGATCGAAGACAGTAAACGAATTTTCGTTCGTGGAGATGAAAATTTCAAATATTATCCACCTCAGTGTAACAAAAAAAAAAGTTTGGATGTGTGCTGAATCTCCACAATGCGCTTGTGCCAAGCAAAACTTGAACCTGCACCTGCCTGATCCGTAGCCAGCTATACGAATGGCTGTACCACTGGCCAGATGCACAGCTGAAATTTTACACGCTGCAGAGCTGTGGTGCTGACAACGACATGAGCAATAACAGTAACAGTCACAAGGTGAACAAAGAACAAAGATAATCACCATCAATGATCCACTTCAAATTGTCTTAAAAAAACTACCATTCACAATTCGAGCAGCTAATCAATGAGGTCGCTGCTGATCAAGAAAATTGCAACTTACTTTGCTGCGTTTTCACCCTAATTAGAGGTAAACTCTAGCCTAATCATAACATCACATATTCCCATTAATTTTCGGTTTAGATTGCGTTAATGACCTGTCCGTATTTGCAGGAAACTGAACAATATGAAATGAGTGAAAACGTCCTTCCCGTGATGTAATCCAGTGCAGAGTCGGCCAGAAAAGAAAAGACAAAGACATGAAACATCACCCCCATTTCTCTCTGTACCAATGCATTTTCCTGAGTTGGATATTTGCAGGACTTGTCTTTAGTATCGAAAGTATTAATTATTTTCCTGGGAAAGTTTCTTCATAAATCAATTAACATCTGAGTTTTGGAACCTATTTTACTTCAGATTAAAATAGTTGAATATCCTTTCCCCCAGCCTAATGTCCCAATCCTCCCTTCTCTTCCATGTAAATACCAGCTACTCCAGGTGAGGTTGGAGCTCCCAACCTAACGTTCCAATGCTCCTTGCTGCTCCATGTCAATAGCAGCTTCTTCAATTTAATTTGGGGATCCCAGTCTGATGCCTCAATGCTCCCTGCTCCATGTCAATAGAAGCGGTCCAGTTGAGGTTGGATCTACCACTCTCATGCCCAAATGCTCACAGGTGCTACATGTCATTAAGGGCTGGTCCTTGTGAGGTTGGTCCTCCCAGTCTGATGTCCAAATGCTCCCTCCTCCATGTCAATAGAAGCGGTCCAGTTGAGGCTGGATCTATCACTCTGATGTCCCAATGCTTCCCGCTGCTACTTGACATTAAAAGCTGCTCCAGGTGAGAGTGGAGCTCCCAGACGGATCTCACAAAACTCCTTGCTCCATGTCGACTGAAGCTGCTTCAAATTAGGTAAGATCCCGCAGTCTGATGTTCCAATGGTCCCTGCTGCTCCACGTCAATAGAAGCTGCTCCGGGTTAGGTTGGATCTCCCAGCCTGCTTCCCCAATGCTCCCTGCTACTCCAAGTCAATAAAAGCTTCTCCAGGTGTGGTTGGAACTCCCAGCCTGCTGCCCCAATGCTCCCTGGTCCATGTGAGCAGACGCTGCTCCAGATGAGGTGGGATCTCCCAACCCTTGCAACTCACACACCTCTATACCAACTTAGAAATAGTGCCCACTGACCATTTCCACCATTGGAGCCATTGGTGGAATATCCGCATCATGTGAATTTAATATTATTTTTCGTCAGCACCGAATCATTACTTCCAAAAGACATTCTTTCTTAAATATTGTTTATCATGTGCATATTGCAGTCAATCCGAAGTTAGATAATGGTGCTAATTGATGTATGCTCAATAAAAATTACATCATATTTTTCATGTTGAGTAACTGCCACTTAGCAAGGGCAATGTTTGTAATGAAATCACACTTTTATTACAGGTGAGGGAATGTGGTTTGTATTATTTAAAATGAACTTGTCCACTGTGTACAATGATGAAATGGATCTCAATTTCAAAGCAAACTTGGTTACGTTGTCATCCATCTTGACATGTGGTGTCCTTTTCTTTCAATGACACAGGTATTAGAAAGAAACGTCTGTTAATGACATGCGTATAAAGACACATTAAATCATTTTTCATGCTAATGCTGCATGAATTTGCGATTATTGCTCCACAGTTTAGGTTCAGTCCCTGCAGTGAGCATGCTACTTCTCCAGTTGTCCATAGTTCAATGTGATGCATCCAGTGTCTGCATAACGTTTTGGAGATTGATTCCCACATCTTGTGTTTATCTGTGTCTTGTGTCCAGCCTTCATCAATGGCGAGAGCAACGGGCGATAAAGAGACCAATGTGAAAGTCTCTCCGTATCCATGCATGGCACCCATATCTGCAATTCTCTTCTGTGCATTTTCAGCCAGTTCTCGGTGCCCCAACACCCACGCCCTGCCCCTTTTGAAATATTTCCATTATTTTGTTCTGCCTTTCTGTGCTCTTCTCACCAACATGAATCACTTCTACTCAACCTGCTCCAGATTTCAGTTGAAAAAACAGTCATTAAGAATCGCATTACATAAACACGCGCTTCGCATCTCTTGTATTTTGGTTTCCTGGATCTCTTTCATATGATAAAAAGGTCACAGCAGCTTTGAAAAAGAAAATCGCGTTACTTTTCATTATCCCAATGTGATCTACGTTTCAATGCAGTTTAAGCAACTGACTCAAATTATTCTTTGAGATTTTATAATAGCGTCGATGCATATAAACTGACCATTGGAGTTCCAATTTCAATAAGACAGGAGTGAGCATGCAAAAATAGCAACATTGAAAACAGCGACGAGAGTGGGACTCGAACCCACGCGTGCAGAGCACAATGGATTAGCAGTCCATCGCCTTAACCTCTCGGCCATCTCGTCACGTATATGAGCTCGTGCATGAATAAGTGAATTGCGTAAATTATGCAGAACAGCAGATATTTCTCCCTGGTCTGGTGAAATGCTAAATAGCACAGTACGGTCCCAAGAGTATGGTCTGACCTCTGGGTTGTGGGGCAATGGCATTCCCACTGTGACACTCTGCTTACAGTGATCTAAGCAAAAATGAAGAAAAGACTATGTAACAAAGTCTGTTGAATTCTGTGAAGATTTGAAGTCAACAGAATGAAGAACCCGAGAAAGCAGGATGTGTTCCTTCAAGAAAGCGTTGGCTAGAGCTCATAAGGATAGTGGACTCAAGGGTTATGGGGATAAGGCAGGAACAGGATACTGATTGAGGATGATCAGCCATGATCGCAATGAATGGTAGTGCCGGCTCGAAGGGCAGAATGGCCTACTCCTGCACCTATTGTCTATTGTCTATTAAATTGCCTGTGAGGAATTGTTTTCGAGACTGGAGGAGAGTGCATAGTGCTCAATGTCATTATTCAGAACACCTTTCTTCTGCTCAGATGTTTTTGACCAGCACTTCTGTATAGAACAGACACTTTCAAAATCCTAAATAAGACTAAACAGACAATTGAATTCAGCAATGCAAAAACCTTGATCTGTATCATTTTCCTGGGCCATGCAACACCAAGTATGATCACAGCAACACAGTGAGCAAGTGTCAGAAGGAAAATTAGTGCAGTGCCAGAGAGAATGCTGGGAGCAGCAGTTGACACACGGGGAAGTGCATTTCCCACAACAGGAACACTACCAAAAAGCGGACTGTGGTGGAAGAATTCAGAGGGGGTTTACACTTTGGAATTTGATACCAGAGACACAATGGAGATCTGTCATTGAGTCTGTTAAAGATGAAGATTTTAAGATTTCTACAGATGAAAAACAAAATAAAATGTTCATTGGTTAGTGAAGGCAAATGTTGCAATTATATATTTCAAAAATCTACCCATCTTTGCAATGAGTAGCTCACCATTTTCCTCACTCGGAGTCAGAACCACTGGTGAAGATGATCGTTAAATCCCCGTTACTAGCCATGGAATCAGAGAACTTCGGTTTCCCAAACGTTAAGGTACAACCAGGAACTTGGAGATAAGCATTAATGTGTTGCTCCTGTGATGCAGGTGACAGTGCATGGTATCTCTGTGCCAGTATAGTGGGCTGTGCTGCGCTGAAGTTTTAAGTTTGAGCCTCACATGGAGCAGCTTCAATTATTCATTGTCTTGAGGGGTACGGATAGAAGGTGATATTGAGCAAAGCCAAGTTTATGGGAAAATACCCGTGTTTGTGGATTGAGAAATGACCTTTATTGGATAATAACTCCTTGACCAACAAACATACTGCAAGTAGTTAAAACGTGAAGAGACATGTGTGGAGAGAGAGCCAAAGGTGATTGTTCAGCAGGTGGATAACGTTTCCCATGTGCATTGCTTTAATTTCGCGAAAATAAATGTTGAACTGGTTTTATGTTATGCATTTTGTTGCAAAGTCGCAAAGGTTATTGCAATAATCAAAAAGGAAAAATCACATAGGACCGTTTGAATATTGTATTGAATTGAATTTTGGCCTGAGCATATTTTATCTTCAATGGCATGCTGCAGAGAAGTACAGAGGGTTAACAATACAAAATAACAGATCTTCTTGGTGCATTTCTTGGGTGGAGTAAAGAATGTACGAAATATACATAACATCATGTGAATGTGGTCGAATCTTTAAAGTAGGTGTTGCGTCTCCAAGTGACGATTCAATTCCGACTGATTAGGATATAACTTCTGTCTGCAGTTATTTTAGGACATCAGCTCCATTTACAGAGTTTCACCATGAATAACACGCCACACCTTACCAATCCATGAACGTTTTTTACTCAATCTTAATCAGTTCTACGTGTTCATGAAATGTCTTTGTGGCTGAAGTCAACCAAATTCGAAATTCTTACGCAACCACACTGACTTCCTCTCAATGGTAAATTCCCTCCTTGTATGTTTGTTCGTGTATCTTTTAAAACACTGTGAAATCAGCTTCTACGTTTTATTTCTGGAAAGTCGTTCACGATTTAACTAACTGTATTGATTGGAAGAAACTCTCATTCAAACTTTTCTTAATCATTCACTAATGGTTTTGAAGCTCTAACTAAAGTTATTGATTCACTCGAAAGAGGGGATTTCCCTGATTTAGTCATTCAAACCTCACGTTATGTGAAAATCTCATTTGTTGACTTCAAACTTGGGTGTTTCTGCTCCAGCATTTCCAGATCTCGTGAATAAACTCCCTCATTCTTTCCATCATCCCGTTTGCATCCTTTCTGATATTTTTATGTCTCAGTAAACAACGTCACTTGGCTTTCTAATATCTTGCTATCCAGGAAACAGCGTCGGTGTCCTTTCTAACCTCTTCACATGTTGTTGGTGGAGCATGAGGACAAGGATTACACACAATGCTCCCACTGAGGGTGACCTGAAGATTTTACAGTCACACTATGAACTCTTTGCTTTTTAAATATGACGTCACTATGTATAAACTCCACTCAGGTAAATTATTATCTATCCAGTTCATGAACATCATCTCCGTAGGATCGAAAATTATCTATCACTCCCTTTATTCTTCCATGAAATGTTTGAAAGTTTTGTAAGGCCAACATCTCTAACTCCCCGTGCCCTGAGTGAGCCTCAGCTATTTCTAAAGGCGACTCAAGTTCAAATACTTCATAGTGTGTCTCCAGTCATTCCAGTGCAGACTGGTTCTGGACAGTAAATGTCATCACCAAAGGCCACCGTGGATCTGAAATCAAAGTTTTTTCACATAGTAATTGTCTTAGCTATTGTGTATCGTACGTCCATGTTCTTTTTCAATGTGTTCATCATTTCATGGGTCCCTGTATTGAATTCTACTGAATGATTAATTTGTGAATGGAGACTTTCCCTTCACCACTCATTCGAAACTCCATGGAACATTGAATGATTTTACTCATATGCTTCCAGAGGACAGTCCTGCCATCACTGGGATGAATCAGTGAACATTCCGGACGTATTCTTGAAGGCAAGGATTTCCTTCTCCAGTTTAGGGGATCATTACTGCACTGAATCCCATGTGTGCCTTCATTAAGATCAGAACAGTTGCAGCAAGATTTTAAAACTAAGATTTGGCAATCTGCTTGCATTGGCAAGAATAACATCGCATCCTTTTGGTTTTCTTTAAATCACTGACGAGAAGGAAAATGTAAACGGGGAGAGCGAGTGGGAAAGTGAGGCAGTTGCAGCTCTGGTGAAACTCCTTCTTTGTGAGTCTCTCAGCAACAAGAGATATGCAGGTGACTCATTCGTGAGAGATCTTCACATCGAGAACAAAAAGCAACCAAGTGCAGTTAGCACCACTTCCGGAGTGGGGGTGGGGTGAGCAGTAACTTCTGTCGCTATGTTCAGAAACTGCCTTTTCGATTTACTTGGACACAAACTGCATTTCTAAAAAGCACCATGGAGTTTAGCAAAATTTATTGAGTCGCTTCTTGTCGATTCCCACACAGGTTTCCAACTCAGTTGATATCCATGTGGCTCAAGTCCAGGTGTGAACATCTCTGCAGTAAATTGCACGGTTAAGGTAAAAGGCAAGGAAAGTGGCTTCTCGATTAGAAACAGTTAGTGAAACTATGCTGCACGGTATGATGTGGAACACGGCCTGCTCAGCTTTGTGCATTTTCCCTGTAGTCCGGTGTGTTTCGTGTTCCGTGTAAACGTGAACGTTGTCCTGTTTCGAGCAATCGGTGAAATCATTCAGCAAAGCAAGAATCGAAATTGAAGTAATGTCAAGCAGCTCATGGTGATTTGACCAAATCATAACCGAACATATATTCTCATGCAGTCAAAGATACATTTCTGGTTGAAAAGAGTCTGAGAAGATAGACACAGCTTACCATTGATTTTTGTCTGGATTGATGGGCTTTCATTATCTGCTGCGAAATAGACATTGTAGCCGGGCACATACCAGCTGCTGTGCGAGTCGGACAGGGACCATGGAACCCTTTTCATGTGACTTTGCATGTGTGGTTATGCAGGAGCACAATTCGAAATGCAAGAAAATGGGCGCTCAGGCTGTCTGGTAGTGTGGCCGAGCGGTCTAAGGCGCTGGATCCAGGTTCCAGTCCTGTAAAGGGCGTGGGTTCGAATCCCACCACTGCCATTTCAGCTGATCAACTCGAATGCTGCTTCGATCCCCGCTGCATTGATGTTCTCGGAGAATTAACTGTGGACAGGTGCCGAGTATTGTCAGGTCTCTCAGCTGCCATGATGTTATTCGCCTCCCCTGCAGAAAATCGCAAGCAGCTCAGCGATTGGTTTACGTTCCAGGCAAGTTGAGGTTTTACTGGAACCGAATGGAGACTGTTATTTCATCGCTGTTGTGAAACAAAGTCCGGCGGTGAGTCGATTCATCGTTATTTGGCTTTCTGGCGAATGGGAAAATCTTTCCAATGCATATGTTATTGAATTTCTCCCATTTCCTGCATTTCCGTCCTGGAGACACCGGAAGGGAAAGGTAATCTAATCGAGACTGTGATTGGTGAAATTCACTTTTTTATGGCCCATACTTATTATATTCTTTCTTTCTCTCTTTTCAGCATTGTCTGGGAAGTGGTGGTGCACTAAGGCTGCAGTATGTTTGAAAGAGTAGTTTGGAATTGCCCTGTTGTTAGTTGTGAGATTACTTTATGCCTCATGCCCTCGGACTGTCTCACATTTAGCATTCATGCTTCGCTGTGTCTGAACATGCATTAGGTATGCCAGTTTTGTTTGTGTTCCGTGTTAAATGCTTTCTGTTTGCGATTCGGTCAATACATTACGAGTTAACAGGGGTTCTGAGGTAACTTGCAGCAGCAAAAATCCTCAACTGAGGATCTGGGAAAGTTTCACGAAGCATGGTCAGTCGGAGCAAAAGTAAGGAAGTCGTTCGTTTCTGCAGTGTTTCACAATACTACCTTTCCCGTGAGCAGTCGAACAGACTAAATGATTGTGCTACAGACTGCGACGGCAAGCTCCGCTGAAAAGTAATCCTTTAATACCGGTGTAAGCAACGCAAGGTTATTGGGGTACACCGCGTGGAAACAGAGACTTCGGTGTATCTCATCCATGCTCACCACATCACCAAAATTAAACAAGTCCCGTTCCGCAGCATTTCTCCTCAATCCCTCTAAACCCATCCTATCCAGAAACTCATCCGATTACCATTGCAATTTTCTGAGTGCAATAGCCTCCTCCACTCCCTCTGGTAGCTCATTCCATACACCCACAACCTTGTGAGTGGAAAATGTGCGTCGGGGTCCTTTGTCAATTTCAGACCACTCACCTTGAACCTATGCTCTCGAGTTTCCAACTCACCCTAGCTTGTGTAAAACACGTAAATACTCAGTTTACAACCCTTCCATAAAACCATGTCGCAGCCGTTATGCTGCCGGGAAAGTTGTCCCAGCTTATTCCACTTCACACTCCAGTCCAAACATTGACGACATCCTTGTCTATATTTTGTCACTAATTTCAGTCTATATTTTTTGACTTTTTCAAGATGTCAATTTCCCTGGATAACAACGAGCTATTGGAAAAAGAAAGGTGAAACGTAGAATGGCTTCAACTTTCAGTGCTGGATGCCACAGAGCCGCAACGCGCTCGGCTGAAGCTCGTTTCTGTAGTGTAGTGGTCATCACGTTCGCCTCACACGCGAAAGGTCCCCAGTTCGAAGCTGGGCAGAAACTGCTTTGTTCTTCAATTGCAGCCTTTTACACGGACAAGAACGGAGCTTTCTTGCTTGCTCTCCCATCTGCAAATCTGCCTTCGAAAATGCTCGAACAAATCTGCTCTCTTTGTGAAATGTGATGCACTTCCATTTAATTAGTGAGCAAAGCATTGTAAAGGCTTGTTCTGATCAGAACCATTGTAAAACCTGGTTCTGATCATAAGTCATTCTGTTTGAGAGTGTAGTTACCGCGTTCTGATCCCTTCCACGAAAAACTGTCCCGCATTTGCATTCCTTGCGCAGGCGGACCGGTTCAAAGACAGGGAAGAAGCTGATGCGCTGGTGCTACTGATCAGCGCACCACTGATTCCTGAACTAGTCTGTCTGTCAAATGTAAACCAAAGTCTTCTCTGCAAGGCCTCATTTGGAAACTCTCTGTCGTTATTCAACGTGCGAGAATTGGCAGCAGAGGTGCTGAATCATGGTTTGGATCAGTTCGCACGTTAGTGACTCATTCAATCAGCAACAGCAATGAAAGAAATTATACTCTCCGAGGAACCTCTTGGACCTGTGCTTTCATAGCACCGCTAGTATTAAGGTGCGCTCCGAGATCTAAGCCATGTTGGAACTGAAACGGAGGAATTGACAGAGAGGCTGCAGAATGACATCGCATCCTTTTGGTTTTCATTAAATCACTGACGAGCAGGAAACTGTAAACGGGGAGAGCGAGTGGGAAAGTGAGGCAGTTGCAGCTCTGGTGAAACTCCTTCTTTTTGAGTCACTCAGCAACAAGAGGCGTGAAGGTGACTCAGGCGTGAGAGCTCTTCACATCGAGAACAAAAAGCACTCAAGGGCAGTTAGCACCACTCCCGGAGTGGGGGTGGGGTGACATAATTACCTTTTGACTTCAGTTACTATGTTCAGAAACTGCCTTTTAAATTGAGGTGAACAGAAACTGCATTTCTAATAAGCACCATGGAATTTAGCAAGATTTATTGAGTCGCTTCTCGTCGATTCCCACACAGGTTTCCAACTCAGTCGGTATCGATGTGGCTCATGTCCAGGTGTGAACATCCTTGCAGCCAATTGCACGGTTAAGGTAAAAGGCAAGGAAAGTGGCATCTCGAACTGGCCCCGAGGTCAGAGCATCCTCACAATGTGATCTGTCGTTCTCGGATTGTAATGCTACCTCCGCTTTTAGGGTGGAGAACATTCTTTGGGACCCTTATGCTGCAAAACAGACACAGTGACTGAAACTATGCTGCACGGTATAATGTGGAACACGGCCTGCTCAGCTTTGTGCATTTTCCCTGTTGTCCGGTGTGTTTCATGTTCCATGTAAACGTGAAAGTTGTCCTGTTTCGAGCAATCATTGAGCAAAGCAAGAATCGAAATTGAAGTAATGTCAAGCAGCTCATGGTGATTTGACCAAATCGTAACCGAACATATACTCTCACGCACTCACAGAAACATTTGTAGCTGAAAAGAGTCTGAGTAGGTAGACTCAGCTTACCATTGATTTTTGTCTGGATTGAGGGGCTCCTTCTTTGTGTTTCACTCAGCAACCAGAGACATGAAGGTGACTCTGGCAGAGTGCTCTTCACATCGAGAACAAAGAGCACTCAAGGGCAGTTAGCACCTCTTTGACATCTTCTGGGGTGGGGTGGGGCAATCACCTTTTGACTTCTGTTAAGATCCTCAAAAACTGAAAGTTGTCCTGTTTCGAGCAGAGGACGAAATCATTTACCAAAGCAACAATCCAAATACCAGCAATATCATGCAGCTCATGGTTACTTTGCCCAATCATATCCGAATATACAGTCTCTCATACAGACATTACATTTGTGGCTTTAGCAAATCTCAGAAGCTTGATTCCAGCTATCAAATGATTTTTGGCTGGATTGAATGTTTGTTGCGAGATTGATATTGTAGTTGGTCATATCCCTGCAGCTGTGCCAGCAGGAGAGGGATCCCAGAACTGTTTCCCTGTGACTTTGCTTCTAATGTTTCACAGGAGCACCATGGAAGGTGTAAGACAATACACTGCAGCTGTGGCTGGTTTCGTGGCCAAGTGACCGAAGGAACTGCTTTCTCACTACAAACTCTCAGGTGGCTCGAGTTCAGATCCAACCGCTGCCCTTTGTGGGTGTGCTGTTTGTTTTACTGCAACCTGTTAAATGCTGCTGTGTTTAAATTCCAACACAACCATGTGGTTTTGCTTTTGGAAATGTACCTCTGATTTGGGAGAGTGCACACTCTCTATCCTGTCAGTGTTTATGCTGTTATGATCACGTTTGCGTCCCACATGAAATGTCCCCGTTCTCAAGCGGTTCTACTGCTGCATCATGTTCCGGCCAAGTTGTGTTATTCACTGTTTTCACTGAAACAGAACGGAGATTGGTATTGCATCGCTGTTGTGAAACAAAATCCTGCAGTGACTTTACTTCTCATTATTTGGTGTTCTGGCGAATGGGAAAATAATTCCACTACATTGTGATGTCATATGGTCTTAAATTTCTTTTATTTCCTTCCCTTCTGCCCTGGAGATGGAGGAAGCAGGCACTGCCGCATTGTTGATCGGATGGGCAAATTAATCTAAACGAGACTGTGTTTGGGAATCTCTTAACTTTTCATTGTCCGTTCATGTTCAGTTCTTTCTTTTCCCTCATTTCGGAGCTTTTCGGGAGGTGGCGGTGCACCAAGTTTCCAATACATTTTGGGAGTGCAGTTTGGAATTGCTCTGAAGGATCTGGGAGATGTTTATGGCTGATTGCCCTCGCACTGTCCCCAGAACAGCATTCATGCTTCAATGTCTCTTAAAATGTATGTTAAACAAACTCCCATTTCCCAGCATCTGGCCCCTATCCCACTAAACCTTTCCTATCCAGAAGCTCAGCCGGTTGCCTTTGAAATCTTCTGAGTGTACGAGCCTCCTCCACTTCCTCTGGTCGCTGATTCCATACACGCACAACCTTCTCTGTGGGATAGGTGCCTCATTCCGTTTTATATTTTACCCGTCTCACCTTAAACCTATGCTCTCCAGTTTTTAACTCGCCCCATATTGCAGAGATCAATAACTCAAATTTTTCTGTTGACAAACCTTCCTTAAGGTCATGCCTGACGATGAAGGGTAAGACGTCCCAGTATGTTCAGGCTCGCCCGACATTCCAAACTGTGCATCCCTGACACCATCTTTGTTTATATTTTGTGAGCAATTTCACGTGATTTTCTTATTTTTTAAATGATGCCAATTACGCTGGAGAATAACCAGCTCCTGGAAACAGAAAGATGAAGCGTTGAGCCGCTGTAAATTTTAGTGCTGGCCGACTCTGAACACCAGCTGCTCGCGGGGATGTTGCCTGTAATGTAGTGGCTGTTAGAGTCACCTCATACACGAAAACTCCCCGCTTCAAAATCGGGCAAGAATAGCCTTATTCCCGATGGCAGCCTTTCAGACTGACATGAGCAGAGATTTGTAACTTGCTGTTCACGTCAGCAAACCTGGCTTTGAATTTGCTCGCTCATACATGCTCGAGTGATGAAACGGAATACAATCCCATTTCATTTCTGTGTGAAACATTTTCACAGTGTTCGCCAAACTGGTTTTGAATATGCACAGATGTGTACAGCACTGATGGCCATTCTGTGTCACAGTGGAGTTCCTGGACTCTGATCCTTCCACTAAAAACAGTACCACATTTGCTTTCCTTGGGCAGGCGGCCTGGTTCAAAGCCAAGGGGCAAAGGTTCCCAGCAAAAATCCTCAACTGAGAACCTGGGCATGTTTCATGGGGAATGGTCAGTGGGAGTAACATCGTGGAAGCACCCGGTTCTGCAGTGTTTCTAAACACTAAATTCAAGAGCGATTGGATTTTAGTATTCTGAGGCATAATTTAAATTGATTGGTAAAATTGGAATTGTTTCTTAATTACCAAACAAAACTGACTTGTTCCACAGCCAACCGTTACATCTTTCCAATTTTTAAGTACAGGCTGAGACTGCGAGCTGGTCATCACAGGTATTTGTCAGCGCTCAGTTCCGAACAGCATTCACTCTCATTTGAAGGTGGAGGGCACGTCTTCAACTTCATAACACTGTTCTCATCACAAAATCCTGCAGCTTCTCATCATGGGGACAGGGGTTGGATTGCAACCGTTCCCGTATTAAATGTAAAGATTTTCACACGGGAAGCGCCATTCATGAGGTGGGAGTGGGGATGGGGGAGTTTCTGTAAGCTGTGTCCCAGGGCTGTGCAGGGAGCTGCAGTGGCCACTGTCTGTTGACAGCAGGGGTCTGGAGAGAGCAGTGTTTGTCCCTATCTTACTCCATGTGGAGCCAGGGAACACAGAATCATCAATGGTTTGGGCTGCAATTCAACCTTGCCATGGATTTTCCGGTTTAAATGGAGCTAGGGTTGTATTCCCATAGTCTGATCTGGAACAACCAAAGCTCCATACCTGGATGGTGTCAAACTACCAACCTTTATCTTTCAGCCCACTGCTGACCATTGGAGTCATACAGCCTGTCACCAACCAGGCGTGCCGATTTCCCTAAAGCAGGAAGGTTAGCGGGGATCTGAAGGGCGGTGGAACAACTGGAGCTCTCACTGTTTTCAGAGTCTGTCACCAATTTTCCTGCTTTCATTACCAAAAGTGTCAGAGAGCTTGAGGGGTCTGCAAACACCCAGAGGGAAAGGAACTGGGAATTAGAAGATACCCAGATCGTTCAAAATGACTGCCTGAGCTACATCACTATGACTCTGGTACTGGGATAATTCAAGCACATGGCTTGACAGAATCTGAAAATTAAATACAGAACTTCAGGCTGTTCAGTCCAAATGAGATCCATTAAGATACAGTGGACATTGAATCTCTTCCATATAGCGACTTCATCAAATCCTCCCTGTCAATCTATCCACAATCTTAATTTTTGTATTTCTTCGTCCATTTCCCCCAGCTAATGTGAACATCTTGTTTTCATCTTCCTTATCTATACCAATTATAAGCCAATAAGCTCTATTGCATCTCGCTTCAACTCCAGTTGCTCCATTGCATCCTAAATCACTCCTTAATCTTACTGGTAAATGAATGAGTCTATCCCCTCTCTGGACCCTCCCATCCTTCACAATGTATGATGATCTCTGTTGTGAATATACTGATCACCCTCGACCTGGAGGAGGGATAATGCGAGTTTCTGAAATTATCGAGAGGGTGCAGGAGGAACCCAATAGGACTGGCACCTTTTGGGAGAGAGAAATAATGTTAATGTTTAGAGACAATTTCTTACTTTATTTTGATTATTCTTTTCTCTCTGCCCTAATAGTGATGGATCTTTGAAGCTTCTTTCTCCAAGGATTTCAAGGAAGGATATATACACAAAAGTATCAAACAAAGGGAATTATTTGTCTCTCTGATTTCTCACCTGGACAGACACTGCCTTTATTAAACTTCTTTGAATATTTGAAGAAGATTCATAGACAGGAAACGCCAAAGAAACATTGACTCTAGATCTGACTTGATCAATCGATTCATCACAAACTGGAAATAATTGGCATTTGAGTGTTGCATCCTCAGTCATTACCAATCACTGCATACAATTTCTCCATCATATCCTCCCTGACGATCTGTACCAAAGTCTTAGGTGATTGTTGGTGTATCCCATACCTGGGGGAGGTGTGTTCCAGTTGGAGGTAGTTGGGAGCTGACAGGATGAACTAGGTTGGGGAGTAGATGGGGCTTGGGTAATAGATTCTGGGAGTATTTGAACATTGCTCAGTCAGCCATTATCCTCAAGCCATGCGGGCTGACAGGGGGAGTATTGACCTGTTACTGTCTCTGTCTGTCTGTGAGGAGAAAGTGAGGACTGCAGATGCTGGAGATCAGAGCTGAAAATGTGTTGTTGGAAAAGCGCAGCAGGTCAGGCAGCATCCAAGAAACAGGAGATTCGACATTTCAGGCATAAAGCCCTTCTTCAGGAATGAGGAAAGTGTGTCCAGCAGGCTACGATAAAAGGTAGGGAGGAGGAACTTGTGGGAGGGGCATTGGTGATGCGATAGATGGAAGGAGGTCAAGGTGAGGGTAATAGGCCAGAGTGGGGTGAGGGCAGAGAGGTCACGAAGAAGATTGCAGAGGGAGTCCCTCCCTCGCTCACTGCACACCCCAGGTCATCTCCTCTGCACAGAAGCTCTTCAGCCACATTCTCAAACAGACTTGCTACCACAGCCACATCTCCTTCCTCAGCACCTGTCGACGGAACCGACCTCGAACTCAGCACTGCCTTCCTAACCTGTAATCTTCTTCCTGACCTCTCCACCCCCACCCCACTCCGGCCCATCACACTCACCTTGACCTCCTTCTACCTAGCGCATCTACAACGCCCCTTCTCCAAGTCCTTCCTCCCTACCTTTTATCTTAGCCTGCTGGACACACTTTCCTCATTCCTGAAGAAGGGCCTTATGCCTGAAATGTCGAATCTACTGTTCCTTGGATGTTGCCTGACCTGCTGCGATTTTCCAGCAACACATTTTCAGCTCTGTCTGAGTGTGACAGAGTGTGGGCTGGGGGTCACTTGTTCCCTTTTTGCCTTTTCTATCTCTCTCACTGTCGCTCTCTCTTTCGCTTCTCTCTCCTCTCTCGTTTTCTCTTTCACACTCTCATTCTTCTGCTCTCTTCTCCACCTCTTCTTCACCCCTCTTCTCCTCCTACCCTCTTCTCCCTCTCTCTCCTCCACTCTCTCTTCTCTCTCCCATCTCTTTTCGCTCTCCCCTCTCTCTTGCCTCACTCTTCTCTCCCCCTCTCAACTCTCTCTTCCCCCACTCTCACTTCATCTCTCTCTCTCTCTCTCATTACGGTCGCACGGTGGCTCAGTGGTTACCACTGCTGCCTCACACTGCCAGGGACCCAGTTCAAATCCTGCCCAAGGCAACCGTCTGTGTAGAGTGTGTACATTCTCCCCAGTGTCTGCATGGGTTTCCTCACTCGGTCCAATGGTGTGCAGGTCTGGGTGGACTGGCCATAGTGGAGTTGCCCAAAGGGTAAGGTGAACTGTTCAGACAGAGCAAGGTCTATGTGGGTTACTCTCCTAACCATCTTTCCACCCCTCTCTTTCCCCCAGTATCCTACTCCCCTCTCCTCTGCCACCCTGCCCTCACCTGTCTTCACGATTCCCTCCTCGTTTTCCGCCCCCACTTTCACTGTCCTACCCATCTGCACTTCTGTCTTTCACCCAATCTCCTCCTCCCCACCTTCAACCACTCTGTCCTCCCGAATTCTTCTCGCCACCTCCTTCTGTTCCCACGCCTCCTGCTGTCTATTCCCTCTTTCCATGCCACCACCTACTCCCCCTCACTTCTTCTCTCCCCGCTAACATCCCCCCGCTCTCCTCCTCCTCGCCCCCACACCTCACCCACTCTCCTCCTCCCCCCTCTGAAACCCTCCTTTGCCCCTGCTGCTGTCTGCCTCATTCTCCCTGCCCCTCTTTCCTCCACCTCTCTCTCCTCTCCCTCTCTCTCTTTCACCCCTCTTTTCTGCGCCCTCTCTCCTCCCCTCTCTCTCCTCCCACTCTCTGTCCTTCCCCTCTCTCCTCCCACTCTCTCCCCCCCTCTCTTCCCCCTCTCATTCCCCTCTCTCCTCGCCCCTCACTCTCCTACATCTCTCTCTCCTCCCCCTCTTCGTACACCCCCTAACCTCCCCCCTCTCTCCTTCCCCGCTCCATACACCTCTCCTCCCATTCTCTCTCCTCTCCCTCTCTCTCTCCTCTCCCTCTCTCCTCTCTCTCCTCCCCATCTTCCTCATCCCCCTCTCCTCCCCCATGCTCTCCCTCTCCCATCTCCCCTCTCCCACTCCCCTCTCTTATCCCACTCTCCTCCTCCTCCTTCTCTTCTTTCTCCTCTTCCCTCTCTCCTCTCCCCTCTCCTCTCATTCCTCACTACTCTCTCCTCTCACTCCTCATCACTGTCTCCTCTCCCCTTTCTTCTTCCCCTTTCCCCTCTCTCCTCACCGCTGTCTCATCTCCCCCTCCCGTCTCTCCTCTCTCCTGTCCCCCTCTCTTCTCTCTCCTCCCCTTCACCTCCCCTTCTCCTCTTTCTCCCCTCTCCCCCTCACCTCTCCACTCTCCCCTCTCTCCTCATTCCCTCTCCTCACCCCTTCTCTTCTTCCACCTCTCCTTTCTTCACCTCCCCTCCTCTCCCGCTTCCCTGCCCTCTCGTTCCCCTCTTCTCCACACTCACTTCTTCCCCTCTCCCGTCCCCCTCTTCTTCACCCCTTCTCCTGAACTCCTTCCCTACCCCCTTGTATCCTCTCCTCCCACCTGTCCTCCCTTCTACTCTCCCATCTCTCCTGCCCCCTCCTCCCTGGCTCTCCTCCCTGTCTCTGCTCCATTTCCCTGTTCACCTTCCCCCTCCTTCCCCCACTTCCGCCTCTCCTCCCCACTCTCTCCTCCCCTTCACCTCCCACTGTCCTCCCCTCCTCCTCATCTTCACCTCTTTCCTCCCCAATCCTCATGTCCCTCTCTCGTCTACCTCCCACCACCTATCTCCTACTCCACCCCAAACTCCCCTTCGCCTCACACCCCAAACGCCCCCTACGTCCTCACTTCCTCCTCTCTCCTAACCCCTCTCCTTCCCTTCTTCCCCATCACTCATCCCCCCACTTCATTCGCTGTCTCCTCCCGTCCTCCACCTTCCACGTTCTCCCCACCTCTACTCCTCTCCTTCATTCCTCTCCTTCTCTCCTACAACCCCCTTCCCATACACCCTCCACCACTCTACTCCCCCTTACGCCATCCACTCCTTGCTCCTCACCCCCTGTCCTCCTGTTCCCTCTCCTCCCATCTCTCCTCCTGCTCTCGCCCACCGTTCCCAGCTCTCTCCTACCCCCTCTCTCCTACAGCCCTCTCTCCACCCCTTCTTTCCTCTGCCATGCCTCTTTCCCCAATCCAATTATCCCCGCACCTCCCCTTCCTCCACCCTCTCTTCTCCCCCTCCCTCCTCACCTCTCCCTCCCGTCCCCTCCCCACTCTCCCTTCCCATCTCTCACATTGAAAGATGAGGCACACAAAGTGGTCAAAAACAGCATGAAACTGGAAGATTGGGAAAGCGTTAAAGATCAGAAGAAAGTCACAATAAGAGTGAGAAAGAACCGTAGGAAAGAACAGGAGAGAAAAGATGTACCACATAATTTAAAGACAGATAGCAGAAGTTTCTATGAAAACTTTAAATGAAAAAGAGTGGCTAAGGTAAATGTTGGTCCTTCAGGGGATGAGGAGGGACATTTAGTTATGGGGTGTGATGAAATGGCGGAGGCACTGAACAGGTATTTTGTATCGGTCTTCACAGTGGAGGGCGCTAATAACATGCCAGAGATTGACAAAGAGATGGAGTTGGTGAGGACCTGGAAACAAATATTATTACGGAACGCTAGTGTTGGGCAAGCCCATGGAGCTAATGATAGACAAGTCTTCTGTCCTGGTGGAATGCATCCCAGCGTGCTAAAAGAGACAGCGGGGGATAGAACAGTTGCACCGTCAGTAATTTTCCCAATTTGCTGGACTCTGGGGCAGTTCCAGCAGATTGGAAAACATTGGCGCCGCTGTTTAAAAAGGAAGGTAGACAAAAGATGGGGTAGTATAGATCAGTTAGTGCAACATCTGCCGTGGGGAAAATGCTTGAGTCTCTTATCAAGAAAGAAAGAGCAAGGCACTGCTGGATCCCCAAGTGAATACCTTCCCACACATGGAACAGCTGAACGACTTCTCCCCCATGTGAATAGGGTGATGTTAAATAAAGACCATTGAATTTAAGACATTTACAGATCTTAAAGTTTTTTTCCCCCACAGTCAGGGGAAAGCTCTCTTGTCAGTGTAAAGCCACTGGTGTGACATGAAGCTGGATGACGAAATAAATCTCTTCGCACAGAATGTCTGTGTCAATGAGTCTCCAGTAGGTCTGTGAATTTTCAATCCTTCTCACAATCCAGATATTTCCATGGTGCTGATCTCCTCGCATATCTCCAAGTTGGATGATCTGGTGAATCCTTTCCCATAAACACAACATATTTATGGCTTCTCTGTCTGTGAATGTTTTTAGATTGTGAACTGGATAATGTTAAATAATTTCTGCAGTCAGTTCACTGGAACACTCATACACTTATGTGTGTGTGTGCGTGTGTGTGTGTGTGTGTGTGTGTGTATGTGTGTGTGTGTATGTGTGTGTGTGTGTGTGTGTGTGTGTGTGTATGTGTGTGTGTGTGTGTGTGTGTGTGTGTGTCTGTGTTGGGGCTTGACCACACACAATGTTGTTTGAAACCTTTGCTCACTGACAAACAAGATAATCATGTTCCCTTTATGGCCAAATGAATATCGTGACTCTGTTGGATCTTTATATCATGTTTGATTTGTCTCACTTCTGGCGAGAGGTGCAAGTGGAGTTCAATGCACCTAAATGTGAGGTGATGCGCTTTGGGAAGAATAACAGGAAGGCAGAATACTGGGTCAATGGAAAGATTTTGGTAGTGTGGATGTGCAGAGGGATCTTGGAGTCCATGTCCATAGATCCTTGAAAGTTGCCATCCAGGTGGATAGTGCTGTTAAGGCGGCATACAGCGTGTTAGGTTTCATTGGGAGAGGGATTGAGTTCTGGAACCACAATATCATACTGCAACCATACACAATGATGGTGCGGCCACAGTTGGAATATTGTTTACAGCTGTGGTCGCCCCGTTACAAATACGATGTGGAAGCATTGGAAAAGGTGCAGAGGAGATTTATCAGGATGGTGCCTGGTCTGGAGGGAAGGTCTTATGAGAAAAGCTGAGAGACTTGGGTCTTTTCTCATTGGAAAGAAGGCGGCTAAGGGAGGATTTGATAGAGACATACAAGATAGTCAGAGGATTAGATAGGGTAGACAGGGAAAGCCTTTTTCCTAGGATGAGGACGACAGCTTGTACGAGAGAGAACAACTATAAATTGAGGGGTGATAGATTTAAGACAGATGTCAGAGGCAAATTCTTTACAGAGAGAGTGGTAAGTGTGTGGAATGCCCTACCAGCTCAGGTGGTCAACTCAGCTCCATTAGGGAGTTTTAATTAATCCTTAGATAAGCTCACAGATGATTTTGGGATAGTGTAGGGGGACGAGTTGAGAAAATTCCACAGGTCGATGCAACTTTGAGGGCTGAAGGGCCTGTTCTGCGCTTTATTGTTCTATGTTCTATAATCTGAATCTTTTTCCACGGTAGAAATGACAAATTCTAGAGGACATAGATTTCAGGGGACAGGGGAAATTTAAAGAAAATAAAAACCGAAAGAACGGAAGATGCGGTTGATCAGAAACAAAAACAAAAGTTTCTGGAAATGTTCGACAAGTCTGGAAGCACCTGTGAAGAGAAATCAGAGTTCACATTTCTGATGAAGGACCCGAAACATTAATGGATTTTTATTTTCTCAGATGCTGCAAGACCTGCTGAGCATTTCCAACAGCATGTGAAAGTTTCAAGAGAGTTATGTCAGGCAAGTTTTAATACAAAAGGTGATAGTTGAGTAGAATGTACTCTCCTGGGAGGTGATAAAAGCAGAAACAATCACAATGCTTAAGAGGCATTTGGGCAGGCACATAAGCAGGCAAGGGGTAGGCAGGGATATGGATCATGTGCAGGCAGGTGGAATTAGTTTGGAACGGCATCATGGTCTGCACAGACATGATGGGCCAATTATTCCGGTGCTGTAATGTTCTGTTTTCCAAGGGGCACAATGTGTGGATCGAGAGTTAATGTTTTTTTTAGAACATACAGTGAGTTGATACATTTTGAGAGAAGCAATGTAGAAAAGAAATATATATTTGCATGGCACAGACACAAAGAGTAGAGACTGAGGGAAGGGGGGCAAGGTGTACAATTCTTTAAAGGAGAGAGGACATAATCAAAGTGTTTTGATCAAAACATATGGGATCCTGGGTTTCATTAAACAATTTCATTGACTAGTTAGGTCACAGTCAATCATTGTGTCCAATTCAGGTCAACAGATTCCTGATCTTCAGGGTGTGGAGTACAGACATATTGGTGTGGTGCACTGATGAAGAAAATGCAGTCACTGGATTGATTTGGAAAAAATGCTATTTTCTTTGAAGAAATCAAGTTGAAAAAATCATGATAGAATAAAATGGATATGATTATAACACATCTAGATAGAGCAGACAATAAAATAAATTGCACTTGATAGGTGATGGCTCAAAATTTAAGATTAGGTATAACGTTTTGAGAAAGTGGGAGATGAGCAAGTGTTCCACTGGCTGGAAATATGCAGAACATGCTGCCTATTATGGTGGTGCAAGTAGAGGTGATCCATGATTAATGAATACAATTATATCAGATATGAGAGAAATAAACTTTCAGGGTTTTGGGAACAGCTGGAGAATGAGAATAAGGGATTCTGCTACAGAGAGCCAGCTTGGATTTGATGGGCCCCTTTCTGTGCCATAACATGTTTTTTTTGTACTTGCTTAACTTGTTCCGGTTGTTTGTCTTCAGGGGTTAGATTATCATCAAGGTAAATCTACTCTGTGTTCATGCTCAGACCAACACAGGTTGTCCTTCCACAGCAGGAGATAATGTTTACTGTTTTATACTGGGTTCTGGAGGAGTCCCTAGGTAGTGTACACAGAACTGAAAATCTGCTCTAGGGTGTTTTAACCAGGACTGTGAATATCTTGGAACATCTAATGCCACACCAATGCCTGGAATGCTTTCTAACTGACTGACTAAATGAAATATGTTCCTTCCACAGCATGTTGCTGGCTGGATTTCTGTGGTCAGTGTTATTACACAAGGATCAGAATTGGATAATCTATTGTCTGTAACATATACCAATGATTAGCATGGAAATGTAAATGATTTAATTAGCAAGTTTCTAGATGGTACAAATTGATGAAGTTGTGAATCGTCAAAAATGGTGTCAATGGATACAGCAAGAAAGAGATCCGTTGGTAAACCCATACGGAGATAGATTTTAATCCAGACAAGTGTGAGGTGATGTATTTTGGGAGGCTCATTGCAAGAGGAATGTATTCACTAAACCGAAGGCCTCTCAGCAGCATTGATGTACACAGGGATCTTCAGGGGCAAGTTCACAGCTCCCTGAAAGTGGTGAAGGAGGTGGATGGCAGGCTTGCCTTCTTCTGTCAGGGGAGTGATTATAAAACTGTCATTAGGCCACCTTTGGGGTATTGTGTGCTGTTTTGATCACCATATAAAAAGGAGGATGTGGAGGCTTAGTGCAGTGAGAGAAAAGGTTTACAAGGATGTTGCCTGGATTGGGAGAGGTTGGAAAGACTTGGATTTTTGTCTTGTGAAAGTCAGTGGCTGCGGGTGATCTGAAAGGCTCAGACAGAGTGAATAATCTGAATCCTTTTCCACGGTGAAAATGGCAAATTCTAGAGGCCATAGATTTAAGGGGAGTAGGGGCAAGTTTAAAGGAAATGAAAACTGAAACAACTGAAACAACTGCAGATGATGTAAACCAGAAACAAAAACATTTTCGGGAAATGTTCAGCAGGTCGAGCAGCTTCTATGAAGATAAATTAAAGTTAACGTTTCTGAGGAAGGGTGACCAGACCCGAAACATGAACTGATTTTTCTTCACAGATACTGCATGATCTGCTGAGCATTTCCAATAACATGTGCAAGTTTAAAGGCAGTTGTGTTGGCAATTTTCTTGTGCAGAAGGTGGATCAGTGACTGGAATGTATTTGCCTGAGAGTTGGGAAAAGCAGAAACAATCACAACATTTAAGAGGCATTTGGGCAGACACATAAGCAGACATGGGTTGGCAGAGATATGGATCATGTACAGGCAGATGGAATTAGTTTGGAATAGCATCATGATCCACACAGACATGGTGGGCCGATTATTCCGGTGCTACACTCTTCTGTTTTCCAGGCGGTAGAATGTGTGGAGGAGAGTTAATAATTTGAGTGGAATATGTCTCTTCATGAGAACACACAATAAGTTCATTCATTTTGAGAGAAGCAATGTAGAAAGTCAATATATATTTGAATGGCACAGACACAACGTGCAGGACAGCAGGAATGGGGGACAATGTGCACCACTTATTAAAGGAGAGAAAACATAAAGTGTTTTGGGTAAAACAAATGGGATGCTGGGCTTCATTAATGGGGGAATGATAACAAACTCATGGAAAAGATGCTGACCATTGACAAAGCTCTAGTTAGGTCACAGTCAATCATTGCATCCAATTCTGGTCAACAGATTCCTGGTCAGAACGAGGAAGTTAAAATACCACAGAGGGGCCTGTTCCATACCTTTTGCTTCTCCTTCAGGACACTGTGGGGTCTCAAGGGTTAAACATTCCCTTGCCAAAGGCCATATTTCATCAACTGAATGCCTGTACTCTTTCAATACAGACAGAACACCTCAGAAGGGGGGAGGCTGACAGTATCTCAAAATAGAACCTCTTGCAGCCACACATGTGGATTCCCCCGTAACCCCAGACAGAGGAATTTGCCCTTTCCAGACAAGACTGAGAGCCCTGGGCACAACCCTGTTAAACTGCCTCCCGCTCCCATTGTCTTACCTCCCCTCCATATTAGCATAGGTAAGTGAATCCCCCATTTACTGAAGGAAGAACCCTCCAGCCTTAATCTCTTCCCATCAACACATAATCATGAACAATACGATAATCAGTTTCTGTAATCCATTCATACGTTAACGCAGGACATCGCCATTCATCAAGCTTTGTAAGGTCATAATTACCAGCTTTAAACTATGTAATGACAATCGCCCATGTGACTGATATGTCTTTGTCTAATTCCTATTAAATATACTGTCTCTGTGGGTAAGGCAGAGATTCATGAAGAAGAGTCTCTACAAGTCTCTATACTAACCTGGCAGGGGAGATACCATGATCATTGCGGTGGCGCTCCCAGGACGAGGCTATCCCATTGCACTTCGGGTGTGCTGACGCCTGCGATGTCACCAAATGCGGGATACTCAACAGCAAAATTTGTGGTAGTGGGGGTCTGCGTTCGCGCTCTCCCCTTGTGGGCGGCATGGTGGCACAGTGGTTAGCACTGCTGCCTCACAGCGCCTGAGACCCAGGTTCAATCCCGAATCAGGCGACTGACTGCGTGGAGTTTGCATGTTCTCCCCGTGTCTGTGTGGGTTTGCTCCGGTCTCCTCCCACAGTCCAAAGATGTGCGGGTCAGGTGAATTGGCTGTGCTAAATTGCCCGTAGTGCTAGGTAAGGGGTAAATGTAGGGGTATGGGTGGGTTGCACTTTGGCGGGTCGGTGTGGACGTGTTGGGCCGGAGGGCCTGTTTCCACACTGTAAGTAATCTAATCTAAAGTCGACACTGGGGCACCTTAGAAACGCTTTGAAACTCTCGCCTGCTGCCCAATAATAAAGCTACTTGTGTCTTTAGGATTTGTGGAACAAAATAGGCATCAACAATGAAGGATATGAGTGATCTTCAGAGTGTGGAGTACAGACTTACTGGAGTGGTTCACTGATGAAGAAAATGCAGTCACTGAATTGATTTGAAGAAATTGCTATTTTCTTTGAAGTAAACAAGCTAAATATATTGGTTGATTTTTTTTCTCTTTTTCACACCAAGTAATGAACAACGGTTTTGGCAGTTCATAAAGTTTTGCATATCGAGAACTTAGCTTTGGAAATGTTCACAACATCATTGAACATGCAGATTCACACTGGGTAGAGACTTTTATTTTCCTTTATTCATTCACAAGATGAGGGTGTCGCTGGCCCGGCAGCATTTCCTGCCCATCCCTAATTGCCCAGGGGGCAGGTAAGAGTCGACCACATTGTTGTGGGTCTGAAGTCACAATGTAGGCCAGACCAGGTAAGGATGGCAGCTTCCTTCCTGAAAGGGCATTAGTGATCCAGATGGGTTTTTCGGAAAATCGATTAATGGTCATCATGAGACTCTTAAATTCCCGAGTTTTTAAAAATTTAATTCAAATTCACCCATCTGCAGCAGTAGGCTTTGAACTCAGGTCTCCAGAAGTTTATCTGGGGCTTTGGACTAACTGTCCAGCGACAATATCACTCGGCCAATACTTCCCCACATCACTGCCCATCTGCACAGAGTAAACAGCGATTTTCTGGTACATCAGGACTGACATCAGGACTGGTTAATCACACATACATTTGCTGAATAATTGCAGGAGTTGGATGTTGATGGGCTATTGACATCCATCTATGAACCATGTGTATTCTGAGGTTTGTTTCTGATCATGATTGGAAACAGCATCGGTCTTGTTATCTTTTGGGGATAAAAACAGTTTCAATTAGCTTTCTGTTAAATACCTAGCAATAAAGTCGATCCCTAACTCTCAGGCAGATTAGTTTCCTTTGAAGAGCTCCTCATCTCCCCAACCTCCTCCATCCTCACACCCAACAGTACAATAATCTCACAGAGTTTCTTTGTGACTATGAATGAGACAATCTGATCAGCTGCTTCTTTCCCTACTCCTATGTCAAGTTGGATCTTAAACTCCCCTTGCTGCAGTTGTGATCCTGCATCATTGTACAGTGTTGCTCGTATTTCATGTCTTGGACTGTCAGTGTTCATGATACTGCATGTAGCTTCTTGTACATCGGGTTTACAGTGCAAGAGTTTAGCTCTTGCCTTCCAACAACAGTAGAGTCGTACTCCAACAAAGCTTACAGAATCACGGCCCAGCATATTCCCCAACTTCCCTCCTTCCATCAAACCAGAGGATCAGCCCTCATTCAACTGAGAGAATTCAGGAGGGCATGGCAGTAACAGCAGCATGAATACCTAAAAATGGGGTGTTCACCTGATGAAGTTACCAAACAGCATAAGCAGCAAGTGATAGACAGAGCGAAGCAATCCAGTAAACAACGGAACAGATCTAAGATCTGTAGTCCAGCCACAACCAGTTGTGATTGAAGACAAAGGACAGCTGGAGTCCTGAAGACAGTTCTCTCCAAGATATTAATCAACAAGAATGTCAGACTGGATTAATCATCATAAAACTGAAGTCCATTTGATATTAATATGTTTACAATCAGTGTTCAATTCACCACGTGTAGCTGAAGGTAAAGATAATCTTCAAGTGATTGTAACAGTGAAGATACCTGAATACTTATTCAGCAAATTAAAGCCTGTTGTGTTAGTAATAATTTTAAAGAGATATTAAAAGTAAGGTGATTTGAGTATAATGGAAGAAATTTATTGGTGGGTATCTGATAATTCTGTTTTAATGTGAAGTTAATTTAGGATTAGTTAACAAATACACACACGGTAGGGAATCCCAGTCCCATGGAGTGCACATCCAGTTCCATGTGGGAAAACCAGGACACTTCTTGTATCAGCAACAACCACAAGAACACAGAAGTGACACTGGAACACTAGTTTGACCAAGGCGAAAGTACTGCACTCACTCATTGTCCCCACATTCCAGGATTGATGTGATCACACCAGAGAGGGGACAGAGAAGATTGATCAGAATGTTTCTCTGATTGGAGAATTTCTGCTCTGAGGAAAGATTGGATAGGTTGGGGGGTGGGGGGTTTCCAAGGAAGATGAACTGAGATTAAATTGATGTGATAAAATGCTGAGGAATCCAGGTAGAATGGATAGGAAGCAGCTATTCATTAACAGAGCCATCAGGAACTAGAAGTTTTAGATTGAAGATAATTCTCAGAAAAAAAGGGGAAAGGAGAATGTATTTCCCACAGAAATGGTGGAGAGCAGGATCTCACTGATGGGGTGACAGAGGCAGTTACCAGCATTACATTTGAATAAAAGTACGTGGATGGAACTGAAATGTTGGAACGTGCAGGGCGATGGACTAAGTTCTGCAGAATGGGATAAATGCGATTTATTTGACATTTCTCCAGAATATTAAACTCCAGTCCAATTTGAGAAGTTAAACATCACGAAACATACTTTAGCAGGACTTATACAGTTAATAGTAAGTTCCTAGGGAGTGCTGCTAAACAAAGAGTCCTTGGAGTGCAGGTTCATAGTTCCTTGAAAGTAGAGTAGCAAGTAGATAGAATAGTGAAGGGCGGCAGTTTGTCTGCTTGCCTTTATTGGTCACAGCATTGAGAGGTCATACTGAGGCTGTACAGGACATTGATTCGGCAACTTTTGTAATATTCCATGCAATTCTGGTCTCCTTCCGATTAGATGGATGTTCTCAAACTTGAAAGGGGTCAGAAAATAATTATAGGATGTTGCCAGGTTTGGATAGGCTGCTTTCCTTGGAGCATCAGAGGCTGAACGGTGACCTGAAAGAGATTTTTAAAATCAGGCCGGGCATGGATAGGATAAATAGAGAAGATATTTTCCCTGCAGTGGGGGAGTACGAAACTAGGGGACTGGGAGGGGGTGGGCGGAGGGACAGAGAGGGTGGGTGGATCGAGAGTGGTGGGACAGAAATGGGTGAGGACAGAAAGTGGGCTGAGAGGGGAGGGGAACAGATGGGGGGAACAGAGGGGGTGACTGACGGTTGGGGGGGGCGACCAACAGAGAGGGGGAACAGACCAAGCGGGGTGCAACCGACGGAGGGAGGGGAGGGAAAAGATGGGTGTGCAACCGACGGGGGAGCGACTGACAGAGAGGGGGAAAAGACTGAGGGCGCGACAGACTGACAGATAGGGGGACAGATGATCGGGGGTGGGGAGAGAGGGGCGACAGGGATGGCGGTGACCAAGACAGGGCTGACCAATAGAGAGGGGGGAACAGACAGAGTGGGAGGAGACGGAGGAACACAGAGGGGGAAGATGGAGAGTTATTTTTTAGATCTACAACTCAACCCTTTTCCTGTTTTCTCCTCCTCAGCTTAATTCCATCTGAAGGTCACAGAACAACTGCATAGTTTCTGTAGAGTTTCAGGGAGATCAGGTGCTGAACATGGCATTTGTAACATGCTGATCAATAAATGGACTCTGGTTCGACTCCACTGTCTGTGTGGTGTTTGCACATTCTCCCTGTGTGTCTGCGTGGGCTTCCTCTGGGTGCTCTTAATTTCCTCCCACAAATCCAAAGACGTGCAGGTTAGCTGGATTAGCTTTGGGTAATGGTAGGTTACAGAGTTAGGGTGGAATGCTGTTCCGATGGTTGGTATGGGCCGAAAGGCCTGCTACCACACTGTAGGGATTCTGTCACTGAGTATAGGGGTTAGGAGGTCACGTTGTGGCTGAGTAGGGCACTGGTCAGGCCACTGTTAGAATACTGCATTCAATTGCAGTCTCCCTGATTTCAGAAAGATGTTACCAGAATAGGACTCAACCTCTTAATGACAAGTTCTTGGGAAGTGTTAACAAACAAACAGACCGTGCAGTGTAGGTTGATAGTTTCTTGAAAGGTGTGGTTGAAGGTAGACAGGTCGGTGAAGGTGGTGTGCGGTATGCTAGCTGTTATTGGGCAGTGCATTGAGTATAGGAGTTGGGAGATTATGTTTCGGTTGCACAGTTTATTGGCTCGGCCACTTTTGGAATGTCCACTGCTTTGAATTCCAGTCTCCCTGCTATAGGAAAGATGTTGGGAAATTGGCAAGAGTTCAGTAAGGTTTTACCAGGGTGTTGCCAGTATTGGAATATTTGAACCATAGGGAGAGGCTGAATAGGCTGAGGCTATTTCCCTGAATCACTGGACACTTTAGGTGGCTTTATCGAACTTTATAAAATTATGAGGAGCAGTGATCGGGTGACTAGTCATGGTTTATTTTTTCCCAGGGCAGGGGAGTCCAAACGAATAATGTGAAGTTTTTTGGAATGACAAATTCTAGAGGAGAGGGACAAAGTTTAAAGGATATGAAAACCAAAACAACTGCAGATGCTGTAAACCAGGAAGAGAATCAGAAGTTTCTAGAAAAGCTCAGCAGGTCTAGCAGCATCTGTGAAAAGAAATTAGAGTTAACATTTCTGAGGAAGGGTGCCCAGACCGGAAACTTTAACTGATTTTTCTTCACAGATGCTGTATGACCTGCTAAGCGTTTCCAACAACATCTGAGCAAGTTTAAAGGGAGTTGTGTCTGACAAGTGTCTTGTGCAGATGTCGATAAATGACTATAATGTATTCTCCTGGGAGATGGGAAAAGCAGAAACAATCACAGTTTAAGAGGCATTTGGACAGACACATAAGCAGGCATAGGTTATCAGGGATATGGATCATGTTACAGGCAGATGGAATTAGTTTGGAATGGCATCATGATCTACGCAGACACGGTGGGCTGATTACTCTGGTGCTGTAACTGTTATGTTTTCCAGGGGATAGAATGGTTTTTGAAGAAGTAACAAAAATGATTGATGAGAGCAGCCTGGTCGACATGATCAACGTGGACTTTAGTAAGGCGTTCAGCAAGCTTTCTCATGGGAGACTGGTTAGCAAGGTTAGATCTCATGGAATAAAGCGGAAACCAGCTATTTGAGTACAGACCAGGCTCAAAAGTAGAAGATAGAGAGTGGTGGCGGAGGGATGCTTTTCCGACTGGAGGCCTGTGGAGTGTCTCAAGGATTGGTTCTGTATCCACTATTTTTCATCATTTATATCAATGATTTGGATGTAAACATAGGAGGTATTAGTAATTCTGCAGATGACGCCAAAACTGGAGGTTTAGTGGACAGTGAAAAAGATGACCAAGGCTGCAATGTTTCCTGCAGGTGTCACCATTTCAGATGCTGCCCGTCCTGCTGGGGATCTCCAGCACTTCTTGGTTTTGTTGCAGATTTCCAGCATTTTGCTGAAGCACATGGAGACAGAGAGCTGTACAGCTCCAGATTTTGTTGACTCTGCAGGACTGATGGATGACGAGGGACTCAATCCTCGTTTAATCCTCCTTTCCTTTGGTTTTCGGAGTCGCTGACTACATCACTAATATTCTACGTCCCACTCCCTGACCTGAATCTGACCCATCTAACCCGACACTTCAGATCCCATCCCCCTGCCAGACTAGTTAATACCTCACCAATGGAACTGGCAATAGCGCTCCCCCCATCCCCACCCTCCAGGAGATTTGACCCAGCTCTGCACAGGGGTAACCAGTCAGGCTGGTACAGGTCCCAATTCCTTAAGAATCTAAGCCCTTCCATGGTACACCATTTCTCCAGCCACACATCCAGCTGATCTACCCTCTTATTCCTGCTCTCACTAGCATATGGCACTGGGAGCAAGTCTGACATCATTACATTTCAGGAGCTGCATTATAATGTGTCCCTGCTCTCCCAATATCCAGCTTTCAACCACTCATCCCTTTATTTCATTATGTCATTGGTATCAGGGTGTTGTACAACCACAGGCTGTTTACCCTCCAGCTCCAGAATATCCTGTAGCTGCACCATGATATCGCGGATCCTATCACCAGGGAGATAACATACCATCCTGGATTCATGGCTGTGGCCATAGAAGTGCCTGTCTGTAACCCTGACTGTTGAATCCCCTGTCACTCTCTTTCTTCCCGTTCTGGGCAGCAGAGCTATCGACAGTGTCATGAACCTGGTTGTTGCTGATTTCCCCTGAGACCGACACACACACACGAATCCCAAGCAGTATACATTATCTGTTTGGGAAGGGAATAACCACTGGGAACTCCTGCACTTCCTTCCTGAGCCTTTTACTTGATCTGATGGTCCCCCATTCCCTTTCTGCCTGTGTAACCCTCACCTGCAGTGTGACTAACTCACTGAACATGCTGTCCATAACATTCTCAGTATTGCAGATGCTCCACAGCGAGTCCACGCACAGCTCCAGGTCTGAAAAGCAGTTTCCCAGTAGCTGCTGATGGGCACATTTCCTGCACACACAGCTGTCAGGGACACTGGAAACATCCCTAATTTTCCCACATTGTACAAGAGGAGCACACCATGGGTCTGAGGTCTCCTGTCACACAGGCTCTCTAGATTCAGCTAGTTACTCCCATTTAGAGAATTTATATGACCAAGCAATCTTCCTCCCCTTCAAACATTGTAATAAAAATCCTGTATTCTTTACTTAAGCTGATATGTTATACCTTAAAAATGGTTACAAAATCTCCACAGGTATCGCTTACAAACTGGCTGTTCCCTTTGGGACCATGTGAATTTCTGAATGGGCTGAAACAAAACGGAGTTTCAGCTTCACCTTCTCCCTGTCCCACCTCGCTCTGTTTACACCCAACTCCAAAACACTCTCATTGAGCCAAGCAGCCCTCACAGTGCAGCCCTGTCATTGTCATTGTCTGCTCACCCCTACACTGCCCTCAGCCTCCTGTACTGTTCCAATACATCTCAATGGGAGCTCAGGGACAGCACCTCATCTTTCAATTCAATCCTTTGTAACCCCAGAGTCAACATGGACCTCAGCAGTTTCTGGGTGAACAGACAGTTTGAATCTGGAACATTCCACCTAAAAAGGTACTGGAATTTGACTTCATAAAGAGTTGCAGGGAATTGAAAATAAGGAGTTTACAGGTGAGCATCATGAAGTGGGTGATTGGGACTAAATCTGACAGTCCCTACAAAGAGACAAAGTGCAATCTGGACAAATCTGTGCTCCCTCTCAGACCAAAGCAGACCCTGAGCTTCCAGTTGCCTGCCACTTTAACACACGAGCCTGTTCCCTGGCCAACATCTGTCTCATTCTTAATGCAGTGTTCCAGGGAAGCTTGATGCCGAACACTCCAGAACACACCAAATGGCCCTGTATTTCAAGGACGGCAATTTCCCCTCCCATGTGGTCAACAATACCCTTCAGTGTATCTCCACCACTTCCTGCACCTCTGCCCTTGAACCCCACCTCTCCAACCGCAGCAAGGATAGAACCCCCAAGTCCTCAATTTTCAATCAGATACAACACATCATCCTCTGCCATTTCCACCACCGACAATCAGATCCCACCAACAGATATCTTTCCCTCCACACCCCTTTCAGCATTCCTCGAGACCATTCCCGTGACTTCCACATTAGATCCATGCTCCCCACCAACCCACCCTCCACTTCCAACACCTTTGCCTGCCATTGCAAGAGGTGTAAAACCTGTGCCCACACCTTCCCCTCACCTCCATCCAAGACACCAGAGGTCCCTTCCACATCCAGCAGAGATTGTCCTGTACATTGAATAACCTCATCTATTGTTTTCATTGCTTTCTACAACGGGGAGACAGGACGCTAACTTGCAGAATGTTTCAGGGAACTTTTCTGGGAGACATACACCAACCAACCCCACTGTCCTGTGGCTAACCATTTCAACTCCCCCTCCCACTCTGCCAAGAACATGCATGTCCTGGGCCACCTCCACCACAAAATCCTAGCTACATGACTCCTGGAGGAAGAAAACCTCATCTTCTATCTTGGGACCCTTTAACCACTGAATCAATGTTTCGTCATTTCCTCTCCCCCACCTTATCCCAGATCCAGCCCTCCAACTCAGCACCACCCTCTTGAACAGTCCCACCTGTCCATCTTCTTTCGCAATTACCCACTCCACCCTCTCAACATTACCCTCCACCAGCATCTTCCTATCGCCTTCCCAGCTACCTTCCCGCCAGCCCCACACAAATGCTATTATCTGTCAGTCCTCTTCCCCACTCTCACATCCCTGCTGAAGGGCTTAGGCCCAATATGTCAATTCTCCTGCTCCTTGGATACTGTCTGACCTGCTGTGCTTCTCCTGCGCCAAACTTTAACATAAGCTGGAAGAACAACACCTCATTTTGTACTTGGGGACCCTTCAGGCCTCTGACCTTAAAATGGAACTCATTAATTTTAGGTCCTAAGTCTCCCATGTCCTCGCACCATAGTCCCCCACCCCACACACCAGGCCTTGTTATTACATCGCCTGCCATTACACATTACCTATGGTTAGTCACTAACAATCTCCATTAACATCTATTCACCCTCCCCCAGCCAGATCATTATCCATTCCTTTGTCCAATTGCTCCTGTATCTCATTTTGGACTATATCACCACCTATCACATTTACTCCTTAACCCCTACCTTCTGCATATAAACTGACATTTTTTCTCAGTCACATCAGTTCTGAGGAAGGGTCAGCGGATCCAAAATATTAACTCTGATTTCTCTTCACAGATGCTGCCAGACCTGCTGAGCTATTCCAGTATCTTCTAGCTGTTGTTTCTGATTTAAGCATCCACAGTTCTTTTGGTTTTCATTTACTGGGAGTTTCTAATTCAGGTCTAGCAGCCTACATCATGAGTTTATAAACCCTCCCAGTCCACACTAACTCCATTTCTCTCCCACTCCCTTCACACTCACTGGGTCTCTTCCCAACCCCTGCCCAGTGACACTGCACCTGCACAGCTCATGGTCACATGCTGGCCTGTTGGCGACACCCCTCATTCACTCCCATTGGCTGGAGGATTACACCTAGTCTCCTAATGGTCTGAAGCTGCCGTCAATCAGCCAGGCCCCATTGTGACATGAGTGGTGGGACCCTCCCAGGAGTGTGGGAGGCTGAGGGGTAACCTCAGAGGTTTATAAAATCATGGGAGGCATTGATGGGATAAATAGATAGATGAGGATAGGATATCTGGTCGGCACAGAGGAGTTTGACTGAAGGGTCTGTTTCCGTGCTGTGTATGTCTGTGGCTCTGCCCTGGGATGAGCTTCATCACTCACAGTGAATGGGGCTGAATCAATGTCCTGTAGAGCTGCAAAACAATGTCCCAACTCCAATACTCAATGCACTGACCAAGTACACCAAACGCCTCCTTCACTATCCTGCCTATCCAAGATTCCACTTTCAAAGAACTATGAACCTGTACCTCAAGTCTCTTTGTTCAACAACACTCCCCAGGACCTTCCCATTAAATGTATAAGTCCTGCCCTGATTTGTTTTTCCAAAATGCAGCACCTCACATTTATCTGAATTCACTCCATCTGCCACTCCCCAGCCCATTTGATTGAAGTCCCATTTTACTCTGAGGTAACCTTCTTCCCGATCCAATTTGGTGCCTGTGTAAAGTCACTGACCATAGCTCCTATTTTCACATAGTCATCATTGATATAAATGATGAAAAGCAGTGAACCCTGCACCGATCCTTACACCATATTGCTCATCACAGGCCTCCAGTCCGAAGGCAACCCTTCACCACTATCCTCTGTCTCCAACCTTACAGCCAATTTTATATCCAAATAGCTAGTCCTTCCACCTTGAATGTCTTTCTGAAGTCCAAGTTAGTGATTTCCATGCACAAAGCCATGCTGACTGTCCCTAATCATTTCTTACCTTTCCAATTACATCTAAATCCTATCCCGGAGAAGCCCTTCCAACAACTTGCCTGACTCCAGGCTCACCAGTGTATTGTTCCCTGGCCTTTCCTCATCACCTTTCTCAAATAATGGCACCTGTCTTCCAGCACCTCGGTGATACAAATATCTCAGCGAGGGACCCAACTATCACTTCCCTAGCTTCCCACAAAGTTCGGGGATTCACCTGATCATGTATCAGGGATTTATCAATCTTGATGCATTATACAAGTTCCAGAGACTCTGAACGAATATGGACACTTGTCAAGTTATCCCTATTTATTTCTCCAAACTCTCTCACTTCCATATCCTCCTTCAGTAAAAGCAGACATGAAATACGCAGATAGTATCTCTCCTGCCTCCTGCAGATCCATAGACCGCCTTGTTGATTTTTCAGGGTCCCTATTCTCTGCCTGGTTACTCTTTTGTCCTTAGTGTATTTCTAGAATCTCTTTGGATTTTCCCCAAACTCATTTCACAAAGTTCTCGTTCCCTTTTTTGCCCTCTTAGTTTCCCTCGAGTATACTCCTACCGCCCCTATACTCCTCCAGGTATTCACCCAAACCCAGCTGTCTGTACCTGCCATATCCCTCCTTCATTTTCTTGACCAGAGCCACAATTCCTCTTGACAGGCAGCATTCCTTACACCTCCCAGTCTTGGCCTTAACAGGAACATACAGTCTATATACTCATTGTCTCAGGCCTATGGAGGCAATGGCAGATGAAGACAGAGAAACAATCAATCATTCTCGGTAAAGAGGCAGTGCTGGGAAAGATACCAGCCGAAAGGTAGATGGGTCTCCTGGCCGTGATGGAATGCATCCCCGGGGACTGTAAGGAATGGCAGTGGGTAAATAGCAAATACACTCGTGATAATTCACTAAAATTTGCTGACTCTGGGACGGTTCTAACAGATTGGAAAGCTGCAAATGTGATGCCAATATTTTAAAATGGACGTATTAGCATAACTTCTGTAGTGGGGGAAATGTCTGATCTCTCACGAAAGAAATAGTGAGCTATGTGGATAGAAATTGTCTCATCGAGCAGACACAGCATGGATTCATGAAAAGTGGACGACACTAAGATGAGTGGTAGAGCAATGTGTGCAGAGGCCACTGTCAGTCTGCACAGGGATACAGAGAGGTTAATTGAGTGGTTAAGGGTCTGGCAGATGGAGGACAATGTTGGGATATGTGAGGTCATCCATTTTGGTCGGACTAACAACAAACTGGATGATGAAATGGTGAAAACATGCAGCAGGCTGCTGTGCAGAGGGAGCTGGGTGTCCTTGTGCATGAATCACAGGAAGTTGGTTTGCAGGTACAACAGGTAATTAAGGCAGTGAAGGGAATATTGTCCTTCATTGCTAGAGGGATGGTTATGCTGCAGCTATACAGGGGGCTAGTGAGGCCACACCTGGAGTACTGTGTACAGGTTTTCGTCCCCTACTTCAGGAAGGATGTAATGGCGCTGGAGGGGGTGCAGAGCAGGGTCACTAGTTTGAGTCTGGAGTTGAAAGGGTTGCCTTCTGAGCAGAGATTGACAAAACTGGCATGATCCTCATTGGAATTTAGAATAATGGGAGATTGTATAGGAAAAATATAAAATTATGAAGGGAGTAGATAAGATAGAAGCAGGGAGGTCATTTCCACTGTGGACTGGACAAACTATGGTGCATAGCGACAAAATAAGGGGGTATCAGATTTAGGACTGAGTTCAGGAGAAACTTCTTCAGCTAAAGGGTTGTGAATCTGTGGAATTCCCAGCTGATTGAAACAGTTGAGACTTTCATCTTGAATGTCTTTAGGTCAAAATGTAGATTTACGAACAGGAAAGGAATTAAAGGTTATGGGAGAGAGCAGTAAAGTGGAGCTGAGATCAGCCCTGATCTTATTGAATGGCAGAGCAGGCTGGAGGGGCCAGATGGCCTCCTCCTGCTCATATTCCTTATGTTACGTTCCCACATTTCAGCCGTCCCTTTACCTGGGAATAGCAAAGAAGTATTGAAAGATTTTATCTTGTTCAATCACAATGCACCTTTATCCAATTTAGAACAGCAACTTTTAGATCTGGTCTATTCTTTTTTGGAACTATTTTAAAACTATTATAATTATCAGAGAATCCAGACAGTGGGGAAGCAGGTCATTCAGCCCATCACATCCGCACTGACCCTCAGAGACTCCCACCCTACCCATGTAATGTTGCCTTTCCCATGGATAATCCACCCAACCTGCACATCCCTGAACACTGTGGGTAATTCAGCCTGGATAATCCACCTAACCTGCACATCCCTGAACACTGTGGGTAATTCAGCCTGGATAATCCACCTAACCTGCACATCCCTGAACACTGTGGGTAATTCAGCCTGGATAATCCACCTAACCTGCACATCCCTGAACACTGTGGGTAATTCAGCCTGGATAATCCACCCAACCTGCACATCCCTGAACACTGTGGGTAATTCAGCCTGGATAATCCACCTAACCTGCACATCTTTACATAGTGGGAGGAAACCAGAGCAATCAGATGAAACACACGCAGATATTAACAATAAGGTGATCAATCCTTTCTTATTTCCCAGTTCCATCCAAATAATTTCACTGAACTTACTCCCATGAATATCGTCCCCAAGCACAACTCTAATGCTATCCCTAACCAAAAACACCACTCGTCCTCCTCTCTTGTCCCCCTTTCTATCCTTCCTATAGCATCTATACCCTGGAACATACAGCTGCCAGTCACATCCATCCCTGAGTCATATTTCTATAATACCGATGATATCCCAGTCCCATGTTCAAACCATAACCTGATCGCATCTGCCTTCCCTGTCAGGCCTCTTGCATTGAAGTAAATGCAGTGTAACTGCTCGGTTCTACCGCGTTCTGCCTTGACTGTTTGATTTCTGAACTGTACCCAGCCTCAGACTTACCTCCTTTCTCACTATCTCTTTAGGTTTACCCCCACTCCCTCACTGGTTTAATGCCTCCTGAGTAGTACTAGCAAATCTCCCTGCCTGGATATTAGTCACCTTCCAATTCAGGGACAATCCATCCTTCTTATTCAAGTCACTTCTACTCCAGAGGAGAATTCAATGACCAAAAGATGTGAATCCTTCTGCCCTACACCAGATCTTTAGCCAATCATTCATCTCCTCCATCCTGCTATTCCTACTCTCACTAGCATGTAGCATTGGGAGTAATTCAGATATTACGACCGAGTATCTACTTTTTTATATTCCAGGCTAATTTGCTATATTCTCTCATCAGGACCTATCTTTTTCTCTTCCTGTGTCATTGGTACCAATGTCCAATGACCTCCCACTGGTTATTATACCCTTTAAAGAATATTCTGCCACCAATCTTTTCTGAACCTTTCAAGTTCCACAACATCCTTCTGATAGGTGGAGAACAGAATTGCACTCAATATTGTAAGAGTGGCCAAACCAATGTCCTGTACAGCCACAACATGACTGCCCAACTCCTGTACTCACTGCTCTGACCAATAATGTAAATCATACCAATCACCTTCACTATCCTATCCACCTGCGACTCTACTTTCAAGGAATTATGAACCTGCACTGTAAGGAAACTTTGCTCAGTAACACTCCCTCGGACCTGACCATTAAGTCTATCAGTCCTGCTAGGCTTTGCTTTTCCAAAAAGCAGCACCTCACATTTATCTAAATTAAACTCCATCTGCCACTCCTCAGCCCATTTCCCCATCTGATCAAGATCCCATTGAATCCTGAGGTACCCTTCTTCACTGCCCACGACACCTCCAATTTTGGTGTCACCTGGAAACTTACTAACAATCCCTCCTATGTTCACATCCAAATCATTTATGTAAATGATGAGAAGTAGTGGACCCAGCACCGACCCTTGTGGCACTCCAGTGGTCACAGTCCTCCAGTCCGAAAAACAACCTTCTACCACCACCCTCTGTCTTCTACCTTTGAGGCAGTTCTATATTCCAAATGGCTAGTTCTCCTGGTATGGTGAGATCTCATCTTGCTAACTAGTCTTCCATGGCGAACCTTGTCGAACGCCTTACTGAAGTCCATATAGATCCCATCTACCGCTCTGCCCTCAAAAATCCACTTTCTTACTTCTTCATAAAACAGCTCAGTCAAGTAAGTGACATGATTTCCCACACACAAAGCCATGCTGACTATCCCTAATCAGTCCTTGCTTTTCCAAATACATGCAAATCCAGTCCCTCAGGGTTCCCTCCAACTTGTCTGGCACCAACATCAGGCTCACAGGTCTGTAGTTCCCGGGCTTGTCCAAACCGCCTTCATTAAACAGTATCATCATATTAACCAACCCCCAGTCTTCTGGCACCTCAGCTGTGACTATCGCTGATACAAAAATCTCAGCAAGGGGCCCAGCAATCACTTCCCTAGCTTCCTACAGAATTTTAGGACACACCTGATGAAATCCTGGGCATTTATCCACCTTTCTGCGTTCCAAGACATCCAGTACCACCTTCGCTGTAATATGGACATTTTTCAAGGTGTCACCATCGATTTCCAACATTCTATATCTTCCATATCCTTCTCCACAGTAAATGCTGATGCAAAATACTTGTTTAGTATCCCCTCCCCACCCCATCGCCTGCAGATCCACACACAGGCTGCCTTGCTGATCCTTGAGGAGCCCTATTCTGTCTCTAGTAACCCATTTGCTCTTAATGTATTTATAAAAACCCTTTGGATTGTCCTTACCCTATTCGCCAAAACTGTGTCCTGTCCCCTTTTTGCCTTACTGATTTTCCTCTTAAGTATACTTCTATTGCCTTTATACTAGAAGGATGTTCTGGATTGGAATAAATGCCAAATATTTCATCTTGATAAAAGGGCAGGACTTACACTGATTAAAAGTCGGGCCTTGCATAGTGATATAGAACAAAGAGACCTCGGGGTTCAGATCTTTGCAGTTTATGTCACATGTAGACAGGGTTGTTCAGAAGATGTATAGCACACTTGCCTTCATTGCTCACACCTTTGAGTATAGGAGTTGGGACATTACATTGAGGTTGTACAGGATGTTGGTGAGGCCTCTTCTGGAATACTGTGCTCAGTTCAGGTTGTGCTGTTATAGGACAGATGTTATTAAGTCGGAGCGGGTTCAGAAGAGATTTACCAGGATGTTGATGGGAACGGATGCTTTCGGTTATAAGGAGAGGCTAGGTAGGCTGGGACCTCTTTCACTGGGGTGTAGGAGGCTGAGGGGTGACCTTATTGGAGGTTTATAAAATCCTGAAGAGTATAGGTAATGTGAACAGCAGGTGCCCTTTCCAGGAGGGGGCGCGATTCAAGAGTGGGTGAGAAAAGGAAGACCCTAAAAAGACGTTCCGGATTTTACTTTTTGTTTTTGTACAGAGAGTGATTCACATGTGGAATAAACTAGCAGAGGACGTGGTAGCTGTGAATACAATTACAATTTAAGGGTGGCACAGTGGCTCAATGGTTAGCACTGCTGCCAGGGACACAGGTTCAATTCCTGCATTGGGTGGCTGTCCATGTGGAGTTTGGATATGCTTCCCCGTGTCAGCGTGAGTTCCTCCAGGTGCTCCCGTTTCTTCCCACAAGCCACAGATGTACAGGGTAGGTGAACTGGCAGTCCTCAATTGCCCATAGTGTTCAGGGATGATTGGGTTTAGTGAATTAGTAAGGGGTAAATGTAGAGTAAAACGGTAGGGGAATGGGATTCTAAGAGGAAAAAGCATTTGGACCTGTATATCGATAGGGAATGCTTGGATGGATTTGGACTAAGTGGAGGTAGATGCGATTAGTTCAGTTCGAATTTATGGTTGACACGGACTGGTTGGAACACAGGGTGTGTGTCAGTGCTGTATAACGTTCTGACTCTATCGCTCGTTATCTCTGTAAATTCCTCTATGCTCGGAACTCTCCGTCAATGCCACCTCATCCAGTCTTACAACTCTTCCTTATCTCGATAATTCCTCTCCAGCCTCAAAACTCAAAAAAGTCTATCAGAAATATCTCTATCTCTGTAACATCCTCAATCCTCAGAATCCTCTCCAACTTTCATCTCCTCCAGCTTCATTACTCTCCCTATCTCTAATCCCCTCCAGTCTCTCAAAGCTCTGCTATATGTGCCTTTTTTATTTCCAGCCTTCAGGATTCCCAATGTTTATTTCTCACTTGATGACGGCCCTTTCCGATTCTGTGCTGAGCTTCTGAATTCTTCCTTAAACCTCTCAATCTCCTTTTCCTCCCAAAACATCGGCCAATCATATGTCATCTACTCTAGTATCACCTTTCTGACCTGAAGTCCAATGGAGCCTGTCATATTCCTATAATAAACATCTTAGCGGTCTACAGAACAGAAAAAGGCTCTGGTAGTACATCGGGTCTGTGACAAAGAAAACTACCACCTAACTGTCCTCATCTATTTTCCAATAATTGTGGAAAAGTCTCATCTATCATGGCATTGCAAGTGCACACTAAATACATCTCAAATGCTACCGGGATTTCTGTGTCTCCCACCCTTACAGACAGTGAGGTTCAATGCAACTGTTGCTCGATGATGACATCACCCACAGGAACACAGAGCAGCTGGGTCTGTGCAAACCAGAGATCACCCACACATTGGAAGGATGGCAGGGTCCCTGAGGGGGGGGCACAGGAGATTTACCAGGATGGTTCAAGGAATGGGGGATTTTAGTTGCAGAGACATGGGTGCTGTTAATAAATATCAAGAATATCCATCTACAATAGATGGACTCTTGTTCTCAACCTCTCCCCTTGCCTGGGCTGTGGTAACCTTCAGGTTAAACCCACCACCAGACATTTCTCCCTAATGAGACAGCAGCCCTATGGTCTGGTCAGACAATGCTGCCTTTCCCTTTTACACAGTGATGCCACTGTACCCTGGGGATGGGGAGAGGGAATGCTGAAGGTGGGGGATGGGACACCACTCAGGCACAGTGCTTTGTCCTGGAGGATGTTCACTTTAATATTGTTGGGGGCTGCACTGATGCAGGCAAGTGGAGAATGTTCCAACACAATCCTGATGTGTGCCTTATAGGGAGCAAACAGACATTGGGGAATCAGGGGTTTGGGGAAACAGATTGTTCTCCTTGTAGCAGAGGAAATTGAGGGTGCCCTGTGACAGAGGGGTTTACAGATTTAGAATAATCCACCTTACACTCATGAGTTCATCAGAAAAGGATTACAGGACACATATTGAAGACTTGGGGGAGATCTACTGAGAGTGTGGGGTGATTCAAAAGAGGACATTTATGCAGCAAATGGGAATGAGCTGGAATACAATACTCACACACAATGTGAATATCCAGCTCCTGATGAATTGAGTAATTTTGTCACAGTTTGGCGTTACAATTACTGAGATTACCATCTGAATGTCCACCTGTAATACACGTTTATAAAACTGTCACTGTCAGTTCATTTAAGAAACTCTCACCACCCCCTCCTCCTGGCCCAGGATGACTGGACACATTACCCCTTGTGGGGGTCAGCAGTTAGTTCAGGGGGAAATCTGTATGGGTTTCTGTGAGTTTCCACACTGGGTCTTCATGTGACTGAACAGGGCAGATCTTTGACACATGGGACACAATGTTTCAAGAGTCAGTGCGATGTGGAGAGCAGGATGTGTGCTTCCTTTTCTTTCCTTCCGTGCTGCTGCTGTGCCTCATCAATTAGACGGGGGGGGGGGGGTGAAAGGCTCATGCAGCTCGATGGGCAAGTTGTCTCCATTCTGACCCATGAGCAGCAAGCTCCTCCCAGTCATTCCAAAGAGTCTCTCTGAAAAGGTAACAACTGCTTCCCACTGCCCAGTGCTCCCAGGAAATGTTTAGAAGAATGAGCAGGGAAATCTCTGAGAAAAGGCAGAACGGTAAAGTTCCAAAAGGATTATAAACAGTTTACAGAGAGGGATTCATTGGAGAAGTGGGCAACAAGTTAGCAAATGGAGCATAATTTGGGAAATTGTGAAGTTGCTCATTTTGGAGGAGATAATAAAAGAACAGAGTGCTATGTAAATGGTGGAAACTGTCGAAAGCTGCACCACAAAGGGACCAGGGGTAATTGCGTAGGAAACACAGTTACAACAGGGAATCTGGATGGGGAATGGAACGTTGTTTCTTATTACAAGGAGTTTTCAGTGTAAGTGTTTGGAGTATATACCTGAGAGTAACTTTACAAAGTGCGAGTGAGACCACATCTGGAGTAATGACAGAAGTTTTGGTCCCTTTATTTAAGGGAATACATAATTTCATCTGAGGCATTTCAGAAAAGATTAACTGGGATGATCCCTGGCTTGTAGGGATTATCTTTTAAGAAAAGGCTGAAAATGTTGGGACTCTACTCACTGGATTTGGGAAGAATGAGAGGTGATCTCATTGTAACATGCAGGATTCTTAAGGAGTTTGACAGGGTAAATACTGAGAGGATGTTTCCATCATGAGGGATCTGGAATCAGATACTCGGATAGTCACGGAATCAAGGGTTCTGTTTTAGATTCGTCAAGTTTAAGGCAACATCAACACGGGTCAGGGGTTTCAGTAGCAATGGAGCTGGGGTGAAGGGGGGGGGGGAAGCAACGTTTTAGAGATTGGAATTCCTGGTGTTTGTGATTGTGTAGATACCTGATCAGAAGGTCACCTTGGGGTTACAGATATGAGAGCAATATTGTGAAGAGTGTAGTTCTGCCTCAGACAGTTCCCAGGGAGAGGGAGGGGCTCAGCAGTAAGGGAAAGGAATTTGTAATAGCAACTGAAGGCAATGGGTTTAACCATTTCAATGTTCCGTTGCAGGAAATTGCAGCCAATCGCGTAGTGGGAGTGTGATGAGCAGTTTGATAACTGAGTAATGGAGAGGGATGATGGGGAGGGAGAGCTAGGCATTGTCAGTGTACATGTGAACCCTCAGACGGTGCTTTTGGACGATGTCACCTCCTGACAGTATGTAGGTGAGAAACAGGAGGGACCAAGAATCGATCCTTGAGGGACACCACATACAAGGAATTTAGAAAGGAATGGGAGAGTGGGGATGGAGTAGGTTTTTCCAACAACGGTGAGGTCAAAATATTACTTCGTAGCAGAATGGGAGAGAAGGACATAACCAGAAAAGACAGACAGACAGAACAAGGAACAATACCTGTGATTTGGTGAGGGGAGGGAGGTGGGGGTGATGTGGAGGAAGAGCCCAACTCCAAAAACACACTTTCTTCATTGGTGACATCACCCAACTCCACCCTAGTCTCAGCTCATTTACTGAATGCAGGGATGGACGAGTATTTATCTCCAGACTTAATTATCCAAACACTCTTGGCCAGCCTCCCACATTCAACTTACATGTAATCTCAAGAGTATCTTAAACCCTCCTGCCCAAGTGCTCACTTGTACCAAAACTAGTTGATCCATCGAAAGGCTCCTATTTACAGGCAACAATTTAAAATTCTCACCCTGTGAACATCCCTGTCTCCCTGCACCACACACCCTGCAAGACCTTGACAACTCATTTGTGTTTATTCATTGCTTCACCTGTCTGGCTGTTTCTACTGTTGCCAAGGCAACACTGTCTGGAATTCCCACCTGAACCCTCTCAGACCTGCTTTCCTCTTTTAAGGTGTTCTCGAAAACCTGCTCATTTGGCAATGCTTTTGATCACTTGACCTAGTATCTCAATCTGTGGCCTTATGCCAGAATTTTTCAATAGTATTTCTGTGAAATTATAAACATGATTAAAAAAAACAAACTGTTGCTGATTTGCACATACATTGTCAACTCTTCAATATTGCTGAGTGAATAATCTATAACAGCACTTACCCAACCACATTGTGGGAGCACCTTCACCACATGAACTGCAGCTGGACAGGGAAATCAAACATCACCCTCTCCACAGGCAATGGGGCTTTGGCACTGATCACTGGGATCTGTGGAGGGAGAAACACAGTTGCTATTTCAGGGAGTGCAAAATGCATTATAAGGAGGGAAAATGGTGCAGAATTTGGGATTTTCAAATTTGTGATTCACAATGTGCACTAAGTTCTGTAAAACCTCTCATCCCATACCATGAAAATTTCCTTCTCTTCCTGGTCAATATGTCTTTCCTTTCCCCTGCCCTGCACCTTCACACATTCCAATGCCTTGGCCACAACAACACTGTGCTGTCAGTGAAGTTTATCACGTGGTTGAGTATTGTCCCGCCCCTCATTCACTCCGATTGGTTGAAGGACCAACTGGCACATCCTGGTCCTCCAGCCTCGTTCCCCCGACTCTTATTGGTCCTGCGCTGACATCAATAATCCGAGGCCCATTGTGGGCTGGAGCATGCTCAGTGCTTCCTGCTTTTGCTGCTGTTCATCAGGTATGAGAGAGAGAGAGGGCTCATCCCTGTTTCTCCTGATGTCAGACAATAACAGCAACTACCTGCATTGTATGGAGCCTTTCACATTGACAAATCTCCTAAAATGTTTCACGGATGATGGAAACGTTGATTAAAGAGAACGATTTTTAGATACATCTTTAAGGCGGACAGAGGGGGTGAGGGAGGATATTCCAAAGGTTTGTGTCCTCAGCAGCTCCAATCGTGGAGTGATATAGGTGGGCAACAGCTTACAATGGAGACAGTTAGTGGCTAACCACAGGTTAACAACCTCATGTCGTAGCCACCTCATGTCACAGCCTGTCATTACACACTACCTATGGTTAGCCACTAATAGTCTCCATTAACAGCTAGTCACCCTCCCCCAGTCAGATCGTTATCCACTCCTTTATCCAACCGCTCTTCTCACTCTATCCCCACCTTTACTCCTTTTATCTTGCCCCCATCCCCCCACACTATCTTCTGCACATAAACGGACTTTTTTTTTCTCAGTAACATCTGTTCTGTGGAAGGGACACCGGATCTGAAACGTTAACTCTGATTTCTCGTCACAGATGCTGCCAGACCTGCTGAGCTTCTCCAGAACCTCCTGGTTGTTGTTTCTGATTTACAGCATCTGCAGTTCTTTTGGTTTTAATTTACCGGGAGTTTGTAATTCAGGTCCAACAGCCTCTGTCCCAGTCTCTGCTGTCTCTCCCACCCCCACCCAGTGACACTGCACCTGCACAGCTCATGGACAGGTGTCGTCTTGCTGGCCACACCCCTCATTCACTCCCATTGGCTGCAGGACCACACAGACTCTCCTCCTATTGGTCTGGAGCTGCCGTTAATCAAGCCGGCGCCGATTGAGAAGTGAGCTCCTCCCTCTCTCTGCTCTGGGATGAGCTTCATCATTCACAGTGAATGGGGCAGTATCACAGAGCACAGGGGCTGGGGGCTATTCAGCCCATTGGAGCTGTCCTCTCTCCCTCTACAGATGTTGCATATATGTCCCAACTACCCCCAAATCTTTCCTTAAAAAGTAAAATTCCAAGTCTGTTTCAAAATACCTGCTGAATCTGTGTCGTTCAGACTGTTCCAGATGCTCAGAACTTACTGAGTAAAATAGTGTTCACATTTTCACCTTGTATTATTTGCCAATTACTTGAACGTAGTTACTAAAAATTGTGACAGGGTTAACAATTCCTCTCTCTCTTTGCAAATTCAAGACCTTGGAACCAAATCTGCGCCAGGTCAAAATCACTGCTTCACCTTCTCAGCTCCAAGGATAATTATCTGTGCTTCAGCTAGCTCGAAACAAAAGAGAAGAATGCATCTTAATTTATTAAGATCAAAGAAACAGACCTCCGGTCCAATTCGTCTGTGCCAACAAGGAATCCTAAACTAATGGATTCCCATTTACCATCTATTGGCCTGTATCCATCAAAACCCTTCCTATTCATGTACCCAATTGGAAGCCTTTTAAATGTTGTGATTTTTCAGCCTCCACTACTTCATCTGGTAGCCCCTCCCATACACACATCACACTCAGCTTGAAAATGTTGCCAGTTCGATCCCTTTTAAATCTTTGCCCTCTCAACTTAAACCCATGTGCTCTAGTTTTGGACCCACCTAACCTGAGGAAAAAGGATGCCAGCTGCTCACCTTATCCACGTGCCTCGTGATTTTATAAATCTCAATGAAGTCACCTCTCAGTCTTTGACTCTCCAGAGAAAATAGCCCCAGCCTATTCAGCCCCTCCCTGTAGCCCAAATCCTCCAATCCTGGTAACGTTTTTGTAAATCTTGTCCAAACCTTTTCAAATTTCACAACATCCTTCCCAGAACAGGGAAATTCAAACTGAAAACAGAATTCCAGAAGTGGCTTAATCAACGTCCTGTCCAGCCACAATATGACGTCCCAGCTTCTGTATTCAATGCATTGACCATTAACGGAGAGCGTTAATGGAGTCCCATTTGCCAGCGGTTCACCCTTATCCCTCTAAAACCTCCCTCTTCAAGTACCCAGTCAGACACCTTTTAAATGCTGCAATTGTACTAGCCTCCACCCCTTCCTCTGGCAGCTCATTCCATACTTGCAATGCCCTCAACATGAACACAATGCCCCTTAAATCCCCTTTAAATCTTTTCCCTCTCACCTTAAGCCTGTACCCTCTCGTTCTGGAGCCACCGAACTTGGGAAAAAGTCCCTGACTGCTCACCTTATCCATGCCCTTCATGACTTTATAAGATCACCTCTCAGCCTCCAAATCTCCAGGGAAAATAGTCCCAGCCTATTCAGCCTTTCCCAATAGCTCAAATCGTCCAACCCCAGGAAAGTCCTTGCAAATGTTTTCTGAACCCTTTCAAGTTTCTCAACATTATTCCAAGAACAGGGAGATTGGAACTGAAAACAGAATTCCAGAAGGGCCTTCATCAGTGCCCTGTCCAGCCACAATATGACATCACAACAGCTGCATTCAATGCATTGACCAATAACGGGGAGCGTACCAAATGCTGCATTCACTCCCCTGCCTACCTGTGACTCTACTTTCAGGGAACTATGAACCTGCACTCCAAGGTCCCATTGTTCAGCAATGTTCCCCAGGACATTACCATTAAATGCATAAGTCCTGCCCTGATTTGCCTTTCCAAAATATAACAGCTCACATTTATCTAATTTGAACTCAGTCTGCAATTCCTTGCTCCAATGGCCCATCTGATCAAGATCCTGTTGTATTCTGAACTAACCTTCTTCACTGTCCACTACACCTCCAATTTTGGTGTCTTCTGTAAACCTACTGACCATATCTCATATATTCACATCCAAGTCGTTTATTTAAGGGCCCAATATCCATCCCTGCAGCACACTGCTGCTCACAGGCCTCCAGTCCGCAAAGCAACCCTCAATCATCATCCTCTGTCTCCTACCTTCAAGGTAGTTTTGTAATGGCTTGCTCTCCCTGCATTCCATGTGATCTAACCCTGCTAACCAGTCTGCTTTGTGGAACCTTATTGAATGTCCATATAAACAACATTCACCGCCTGGCTTAATCAATTTTCTTTGTCACTTCAAAACACTCACTCAAGTTAGTGAAACACAATTGTGCATGTACAAAGCCACAGTGACTCTCCCTGATCATTCCTTACCTTTCCAAATAGATGGATTCCTGTCCATTCGAACAACTTGCCTGCCTGACTTCCGGCTCACTGTTCTCTTGTTCCATGGCCCCTCCTTACCACCTTTTTTAAAATAATGGCACCTCACCTGTCGCTATCAAACATACAAATACCTCAGGAGAGGCCCAACAATCACTTCCCTAGATTTCCAGAAAGTTCCAGGATACACCTGATCAGGTTCCAGGGCTTTATCCACCTTGATGCGATTTAAGACATCCAGTCCCACCTCCTCTGTAACATGGACACTTTTCAAGTTATCACTGTTTATTTCTCCAAACTCTCGAGCTTCCATATACTTCTCCAGTAAAAATGACGTGAAATATTTGCATATATTTCACACCCTCTGTGATTCCATAGACAGCCTTGTTGACCTTTAAGCGGTCCTATTCTCTGGTCCAGTTAATCTTTTGTCTGTGATATATTTGTTTAATCTCTTTGGATTCTATTCCAGGACATCCCAGAAAGGCCTACTACAAGGACCGTAACTTTCCTCTGACTTGATCAACAATGCCCTCCAACACATACCCTCCACTTCCCGCACCTCCACCTTTACCCCACCCCTCCAGCCACAATAAAGAATACAGCCCTGCGGTCTTCATCTTCCACCCCACTAATCTCCAGATACAGCGCATTAACCTCTTATTTCTGCTACCTAAAGTCAGACCCCACCATAGACATATTTCCCTCCCCACCGCTATCTGCGTTCCACAGAGACCATTCCCTCTGCACCTCCCTTGTTAGGTCCACACCCTCCCACCAACACATGCTCCACACCTTTGACCTTCCCTTACCGCCACGGGAAATGTAAAACGTTCAGCCACACCTCACTGAGCTCTGTCCAGGACCTCAAAACGATCTTTTTACATCAGGCAGAGATTTGCCTGCACATCCCAAAACCTCATATACTGCATCTGGACACTATGGGAAATTTAACATGGTTCATCCAACTAACCTACACATCTTTGGACTGTAGGAGTAAATTTGAATATCCGAAGGAAACCCTCACAAACACTGGGGAGAACGTGCCAACTCCAACACAGACAGTTGCCTGAGGCTGGTATCAAACCCAGGTCTCTGTTGCTGAGGAAGCAGCGCTAACCACTGAGCCACAATACTGTGGGATCTTTGGTGCTGATGTGTTGCCCCACTGATAACTCAGGCACTCACCCTGCCTCATTTCCTAAGAGGCAGTGATGATGGAGTGAAATTATCACTAGACAGTTAATCCAGAGACCCAGATAACGTTCTGGGGACCTGGGTTTGAATCCCATCACGGCAGATTTTGGAAAGTGAATTCAATAAATATCTGGAAAAAATAATCTAGTGACGACAAGGAATCCATTGTCAATTGTTGAAAAAACCCATGTGGTTCACTCATGACCTTTAGGGAAGGAAAATGCCATCCTTACCTGGTCTGGTCTGCATGGGACTCCAGACCTATAGCAACGTGGTTGATTCTTAACTGCCCACTGGGTAAACGCAGCAATAAATGCTGGCCGAGCCAGTGACAGCCTCATCCTGTGAATGAATAAAGGAAACAGGTCAGGTTTTGTTCCTTCTCTGGTAGGTACATCCTACAAACTCAATCAGAAATGTTCTCGTACACACTGAACAAATACATTTCCATCCAAGCCCTTAACACTACAGCACTCCGAGGCCATGTTGGTAAAGTTAAAACCCCTTATCATTGCAACTATATTTTACAGATAACTGAGGTCTGCCGGTAAAATTGTGTCTCAATTCCCCGCTGACTATTGGGAGAGAGTCTATAATACAATCCCAGTAAGATGGTCACCCCTTTCTTATTTCTCAGTACCACCCAAATAACTTGCCTGGATGTACTCCCAGGAATATCCTCCCGAAGCCCAGCCATAATGTTATCCCTAATCAAAAACACCTCTCCCCCTGCTCTGTTGTCCCCTTGCTATAGCATCTATACCCTGGAACATTAAGCTGCTAGTCCTATCCATCCCTGAGTGCTGCCTCTGTAATTGCTGTAATATCCCAGTGCCATGTTCAAAACCATACCCTGAGCCCACCTGCCTGACCTGTCAGGTCTCTTGCACTGAAATAAATGCAGTGTAACTGGTCCGTCACACCTCATTCTGTAGCTTGCTCTTGCCTGCCTTGACAGTCTGATCTGGTGAACAGTACCAGCCTCAGACTCACCTCTTTTCTCACTATCTCTTTAGGATTACCCCGACTCCCTCACTGGTTTAATGCCTCCCGAGTGGCACTAGCAAATCTCCCTGCTCCTCAGGACCCCATGCTTTCCCCTTCCTATGTCATTGGTACCAATGTACAATGTCCTCCCACTGGTTATTTTCCCCTTTGAGAATGTTCTGCTCCCTCTGAGAGATATCCTTGACACTGGCACCAGGGCAGCACCACCCCATTCTGATCTCTCACTGTCAGCTGCAGATACGGCAGACTGTGCCCCTGACTAGAGAGTCCCTATCACCATCGATCGTGTGGAACTGGATATACCTCACATTATGTTAGAAGCCAGTCTCAGTAACAGTAACTTGGCTGTCAGTGCTACATTCCCCTGAAAGTCTATTACCACCTACATTTTCCAAAACAGTATACTTGTCTGAGATGGGGATAGCCACAGGAGACTCCTGCAGTACCTACCTACCCCTCCTAGCTTTCCTGGAGGTAACCCATCTACCTGACTGTATCTGCAGTATCATGCAATCCTGACAATGCCACCTACCATACCCCCCAGGGTCCTGTCAATTCCTCACTGCCTTTATTCACTCCTCCACCAATCCATGCGATCCAATAGGATTTGCAATCACACTTCCTGCAGACATAATCATCAGGATCATTGAAACTCTCCCTAATCTCCCACACCCGACAGGAACAGCACGCCACTCTACAACAGGCCATCTCTCCGCCTTAACAACCTACAGACCAAGACAAAGGCACAGTCTTACTGCTCGAAAAATACTGCCCGAGAATAACTTAATGCTTACGGTTCATATCTTAAACATTTAATCAAGAGACCGTAAGACATTAAAAAGAAATCCTCACCTGACTCATGATTGTAGATTTAATAAAATAAAACTGACTAAGATTGATGTTTGAAGAGACTGAAACTCACTGAGCTGATCCCGGCTCTGAGTACTTCCAAGGGTGAGGTCTCTCTGAGGGCAGCTGTGAAATGTCACTGTTTCTCTTCTCTGCCCACTCCATTTCCAGAGAGGTTTTTAACTTCACAGCAAGTCAGCTCAGAGAGGTCACTGCTTGGTTTTATTCACTGGGGGTTGCCATTGCTGCCCAGACCAGTATTTATTGGCCACCTTTACTTGTCTTGGAGAAAGTGGTGGTTAACCGCCTCCCTGAAATGCTGCAGTCCATGTACACCACAGTGATGTTTGGACAACAGTCCCCCTCTGGCCCCACAACCCTCCCTGTCTCTGTAATCCCCCTCTGGCCCCACCACCCTCCCTGTCTCTGTAATCCCTCTCTGGCTTCATACATGTCGGGACATTAGATTTTTATTTGGATTCATTTTTGTTTGGTAAACCCCAAACAAAAGTGAAATATTTCACCCCCAAACAAATTTCTGTTGATTGACCCTTTGGAGAGGCTGACACGTGGACATTGCAGTATTTTATCTCACATTGTACACGTAGAATGATGGAACTCTCTTTTAAACATTGCTAAAAAGGAGGCAATGGCTTAATGGTATTCCTGCAAGATGAGTGACATGTGCAATGTTCCAAGAATTAGGGTTAGAATCCCAACATGGCAGCATCGGCATCCAATACAATCCCGAATGAAAAGGCGAATGATGACCATGAAACTATTGCCGATTGTTAGAAAACCCATCTGGTTCACTCATGTCCTGTAGGGAAGGAAACTGTCATCCTCACCTGGTCTGGCCTACATGTGACTCCAGACCCACAGCAATGTGGTTAGCTCTCAACTGCCCTCAGGAAAATACATTAAAAACTGTTAACAAATACCCCGCAGGTATCACTTAAAAACTGGCTGTTCACATTAGGACCATGTGAATTTCTGAACGGCCTGAACTAAAACTGAGTTTTAGTTTCATCTTCTCCCTGTCTCACATCAGTCTGTTTACACCCAACTCCAAAACACACTCATTGAGCCAAGCAGCCCTCACAGTGCAGCCCTGTCATTTTCACTGTCTGCTCACACCTACACTGCCCTCAGCCTCCTGTACTGTTCCAACGCATCTCAATGGGTGTTCAGGGACAGCATCTTATCTTTTGATTCAGCCCTTTGTAACCCCAGAGTCAACATGGACGTCACCAGTTTCTGAATGAACAGACAGTTGTCAGAAGCTGGAACATTCCACTTGAAAAGGTACTGGAATTTGAGTCCAAAAGGACTTTTAATGGGAAGTTTGCAGTTAATTGAAAATATGACGCTTACAGCTTAACATCATGAAGTGGGTGATTGGGTCTAAATCTGAGAGTTCTTACAAAGCGACGAGGTGTAATTTGGATAAATCTGTGCTCCCTCTCAGGCGAATATCTCCTTCCTCAGCTGGAGGGTCCAGAACAGAGCACACACCCAAAGGGTGATCCAAACACGAATTTGTACATCTTTCTGCTAAACAAAAATATTGGAGATATTTTCCCACAAACAGAACTGACAAACCTTTCTCCGTCCACAGTCAAATGCAAATGATATTCAGATCCCGATGACTCCATTGACTGTAAAAACTTGCTTTTGAGTTCCTAGCCTCAATTATTCTGATTTAATATCCTATGAAACAAATTCACAAAACAAAACTCACAGTCAGTGCAGGTAGAATATAAAGACATACTTTTCTCTTGGTATGTGCTTGATGTGTAAATGCCTCTCTTCAAATCACACCCCCCCCCATCCTTGGAAGAGGACATGTCCATGCCCCTCACTGTACCTTGCCCCCAATAAAGATGGAGCCCATGTCCCAGGACCTATCACCACCTGAGGGCCGCAGCCATTTTCCCATCTGCTGCAAACGCGGGAAAGAGTTTCTAATTCAGACTTACCGCACAGAGTGTAATTAAAACTTCGCAGTCTAAAGTGACTCATTATCTCCCTGTCTCCGAGGCCACTCTCCCCTTCCCTGTTTGCCTGTCCCACACTCACCAACGGCCGAGTCACGTGACACTGCACAGGCGGAGTTACTGGTGACGTGTCATCCCACTGGCCACGCCCCTCATTCACTCCCATTGTTTGGATGACCATCTTTATCACTTCATCCACCAGTCCCACCACCTTTTCCTATTGGTCCGAAGCTGCCATCAATCAGCTGGACCCCATTGTGAGGTCAGTGGTGGGATCCTCCCCCTGCCTGAATCAAACCCGGAAGGTGGATGGATGGTGTCAATCAGGAACAACAAGCAGGAGGTGCTGGGAAAGCTCAGCAGGTCTGGCAGCATCTGGGAACAGAAATCTGTCCAGTGGCCCTTCCTCAGAACCGATGGGAGCTGGGAAAATTAGAATCCTGAGTGTGGAAACAGGCTATTCGGCCCAAAAAGTCCACAGCGTCCCTCCGAATGGTATTTAAAAATATAAAAATATACCCTATTACTGTATATTTCTCCTGACTAATGCACCTAACCTACACATCCCTGAGCGTTATGGGAAATTTAGCTTGGCCAATTCAACTAACCTACAGATCTTTGTACTGCAGGAGATAGGGGTTAAAGAGTAAATAATAGACAGGGACAGAACCCAGAGAGAGACCGGAACATTTGGAAAGACAAAGGAGTGGAATATGACCTGGCTGGGGAGGGTGCATAGCTGTTAATGGAGGGGACGGGAACCTGTGTCTGGCAGCATCTCAGTGGAGGTGGCGGAAATGGCGACTGATGATCTACGTTCTGCTGCAAAAACACAGCCCGAGCTTCCAGCTGCCTGTCACTATAACACACGAGCCTGTGTGGAATGAACTTCCAGAGAAAGTGGTAGCTGTGAATACAATTACAATATTTAAAAGACATTCAGATACGTACATAAATAGGAAATATTTGGATGGATGTGGACTAAGCGGAGGCAGATACAATTAGTTCAGTTTGGAATTATGTTTGGCATGGACTGGTTGGATCACAGGGCCTGTTTCCTTGCTGTATAACATTATGACTAATCCTCACTAACTCTAAATTCCGATTTCACAAATCTCCCGATCACTATCACCTCATCCAGCTTCACAACTCTTCCTTATTTATATAATTCCTCACCAGCCACAGAACGCTCCCTAATTCATGTCCTCCAGTTTCTCAAATCTCTGCGATAGGTGCCTTTCTTTAGTTCCAGCCTTGAGGATGCCCTCATTCACTCAGATTGGTTGGAGGACAAACTGGTATGATCTGGTCCTCCAGTACTGCCCTCTGCCCCCTATTGGGCTGTGCTGACATCAAGCATTCAGGGCCCATTGTGAGGGGAGTGGTGGGATCCTCCCTCTCTCTGCCCTCGAATGAGCTTCAACATTCACAGTCAATGGGCAGTGTCACAGAGCACAGGGGCTGGGGGCTATTCAGCCCATTTGGGCTGTACTCTCTCCCTCTGGAGATGCTGCAAATCTGTTCCAATTCCCTTCCCATTTGCCCATAGCCCCCCAAATCTTCCCTTAAAAAGTAAAATTCCAAATCTGTTTATGAATAACTGCTGAGTGTGGGTCCAGCTGCCATTCAGACTGTTCCAGATGCTCAGAACTTACTGAATAAAATAATGTTCACATATTATTTACCAATTACCTGAAAATAGTCACTAAAATTGTGACATTGTTAACAATTCCCCTCTCTCTGCAAATTAAAATATCCCAGAAACAAATCTGCACTTGGTCAAGATCACTGCTTAACCTTCTCAGATCCAAGGACAATTATCTGTGCTTCTGCTAGCTCTCCACAAAAGAGGAACAAAGTGTCATAGAGATGTACAGCACAGAAACAGATCTTTGGTCCAATTTGTCCATGCCAACTAGGAATCCTCAGCAAATGAAGCCCCATTTGCCAGCTATTGGTCCGTAGCACTGGAAACCCTTCCTATTCATGTACCCAATCGGATGCCTTTCAAATGTTGTAATTGTATCAGCCTCCACTACATCATCTGGCAGCTCAGTCCACACACACACCACACACAGCTTGAAAACTTTGCCCCTTAGATCCGTTTTAAATCTTTGCCCTCTCAACTTAAGCCCATGCGATTTTGTTTTGAACCCACCTAACCTGGGGGGAAAAGACCCTGGCTGTTCACCTATACATGTCCCTCATGATTTTATAAATCTCCATGAAGTCACCTTTCAGTCTTTGATTCTCCAGGGAAATTAACCCTGGCCTATTCAGCCTCTCCCTGTAGCCCAAATCCTCCAACCCTAGCAAAGTCTTTGTAAATCTTGTCTGAACTCTTGCAAGATTCACAACATCCTTTCCAGAATAGGGAATTTTGAAGTTAAAACATAATTCCTGAAATGGCTTCATCAATGTCCTGTCCAGCCACTATTTGACGTCCCAGCTTCTGTCCTCAAAGCATTGACCAATAAATATAAATATACGAAACACTACCTTCACTACCCTGCCTACCTGCATCTCTACTTTCAAGGAACAATGAACCTGCATTCCATGGTCTCTCTGTTCAGCAACATTCCCAAGGACTTTACCATTAAGTGTATAAGTCCTGCTCTGATTTGCCTTTCCAAAATCTAACAGCTTACATTTGTCTAAATTGAACCCAGTCTGCCATTCCTCGCCCCAAAGGCCCATCTGGTCAAGATCCTGTTGCATTCTGAACTAATTTTCTTCATTGTCCACTACACCTCCAATATTGGTGTCTTCTGTAAACCCAATATCCATTTCTGCAGCACACTGCTGCTCACAGGCCTCCAGTCCACAAAGCAACCCTCTTTCACCACCCTCTGCCTCCTACCTTCAAGCCAGTTTTTTTTATCCAAATGGCTAGTTCTCCCAACATTCCATGTTATCTAACCTTGCTAACTAGTCTGCTTTGGGGAACATCATTCAGTGTCCATATAGACAAAGTCCACAGTCTGCCTTCATCAATCATCTTTGTCACGTCTTCAAAAAAAAACTCAATCAAGTTAGACAGAAAAAACTTCCCACACACAAAGCCACGTTAACTATCCCTAATCATTCCTCGTCTTTTCAAATATATGTAAATCCTGTCCCTCAGAATCCATTCCAACAACTTGTCTGCCACAGACTTCAGGCTCACTGTTCTCTTGTTCCCTGGCCTTTCCTTACCACCTTTTTAAATAATGGCACAGGTCTTCCAGCACCTCACCTGTCACCAATGACAATATAAATATCTCAGGGAGGGGCACTGCCATCACTTTCCTAGCTTTCCACAAATGTCTGGGATACACCTTAACAGGTCCCAGAGATTTATCCACCTTGCTACGATTTAAGACATCCAGTACTACCTCCTCTGTAATATGGCCAGGAGCCAGGCAGCAGTGGACAATTCATTTACAGAAAGGTCTGTGAATGTAATAGTAAAATACTAAACAGAGCAAAAATACACTCAGAGACTGAGGAAGCTAGATAATGAACAAGTGGACATCAAGGAGCTCAGAGGCGAATCAGAGCAGTGTTCACTTTTATGATCCCACAGTCAGAGATGTCTAGCACCAAAATAGACTCTTCAGTCCAACCAGCCTATGCCAACCAGATATTCGAACCTAATTCATTACCATTTGCCAGCACTTGGCCGACATCCCTCTGAACCCTTCCTATTCAAGTGCCTTTGAAATGTTACAATTTTTGTTGCCCTTTAGGCTCCTGTTGAATTTTCCCCTCATACCGTAAACCTATATCCTCTAGTTCTGGGCTTCACCACCCCAGGGTAAACACCTTCTCTATTTACGCTATCCATGCCCCTCACGATTATATAAATCTCTTCAAAATTACACCTCAGCCTATGACACTCCAAGGAAAAATGGCCCCAGCCTATAATGCCTCTCCCTGCAACTCAAATCCTCCAACCCTGGCAACATCCTTGAAAATCAATTCTCAAACCTTTCAAGTTTCAGTGCCTCCTTCTGATAAGAGGGAGACCAGAATTGCACACAATATTCCAATAGTGGCCTAACCAATGTCCTGTCAGCTCCCTTAGTCAGCGCTCTGACTAATAAAGGGAAGCATACCCAATGCCGCCTTCACTATCCTGTGACTCTACTTTCAAGGAACTGTGAACCTGCATTCCAAAGTCTCTTTGTTCAGCAAGACTCTCCAAGACCTTACAATCCAGTGTGAGAGTCCTGCTCGGATTTGCTTTTCTAAAATGCAGCACCTCACATTTATCTAAATTAAACCCTATCTGCCACTCCGCAGCCCATTGGCCCATCTGATCAATATCCCATTGTATTCTGAGACAACCTTTATCACTGACCACAATACCAACAATCTTGGTGTCACCTGCAAACTTACTAACTGTATCGCCTCTATTCATATCCAAATCATTTAAATGAATGACGGAACAATTCCACAGAAAAACAAAAATCCATTTCCCTGTGTGTGAATGTGCTCTGTGTAAATCCTGCCCATGACTCTCTATCAGGGAGAGCTGCACATACTCCCCTCTGAACTTTGCCCCCTACAAAGATGGCGGCTGCACGTGTCCAGTGAATCGTTGCCCCGAATAAAGATGGCGGCACTGACTCGAGTCAATCGCGAAATGAGGCATTTTCCGGTTTACTGCAAAAACGAGACTGTAAATTTCAAATTAGTATTTTCCGATGTGCACCAAATGTTTGTAAAACCTCTCAGCCCAGACCAACACCATTTCCCTCCCGCTTCCTGCTGTTTATTTCTTTCCTTACCGACAGCTCTCCACCCGCACAGCCGCGCTGTCCGCGAGGACGATCACGTGGTATAATCAGGTCCCGCCTCTCATTCACTGATTGGTCGGAGGGCCAACAGCCCCGCAGGTCCTCCAGCCCCGCCCCTGTCCTTCCATTGGTCCGCCGCTGACATCAATTATCCTGGTACCGTTGTTGGGTGGAGCATGCGCACTGCTTCCTGGCTTTTGTTGCTGTTCATAAGGTTCAACAGTGAAGGACAAAGTTAAAAACACACAACCACCTGATGAAGCAGCAGCAGCGCTAGTGCTTCCAAATAAACCTGTTGTTCTGTGAATTTTAATTTTGTCCATCCCAATCCAACACCAGCACCTCCAAGTCACGAGTGAGGGAGGAATGTATAACATAAGAACTAGGTACAGGAGAAGGCCATCCTGCCCTTTGAGTTTGCTCTGCCATTCAATACGATCATGGCTGATCATTTCGTGGACGCAGAACCATTTACCCAAGTTCTCACCGTATTCTTTAATTAATTATTTCTTTTTTGAAAAAAGCTACCTTAGCTTTAAAAACGTTTACTGAACTAGCAGCAACTACTTCCCTGGGCAATGAATTCCAGTGAGGTTAAGAAGTTCCTTCTCAATTCAGTCCTAAATTTGCTGCCTCTAATCTTGAGTCGATGCCCTCTTGTCCTAGATTCACCTGCCAGTGGAAACATCCTCCCTACTTCTATTTTATCCATTTCATTCATTATTTTATATGTTTCCATTCTTCTGAATTCCAATGAGTATAATCCCAATCTACTCAGTTTCTGTTAAACCAACCCCCTCAACTCTGAAATCAACCTTGTTAACCTCCTCTACACCCACTCTAGTACCAGTCCATCCTTCCTCAACGAAGGAGATAAAAACTACATGGAGTACTCCAGGTGTGGTCTCACCAGCACCCAATACAGCTGGAACATAACTTCTGCTTTTAAACACAATCCCTTCAGCAAAGAAGGACAAAATTGCATTTGCTTTCTGAATTGATTGTTATACCTGGTGACCAACCTTCATGCAGAAGGATACTCAGGTACCTCTGCTTAGCAAATAATGCAACTTTTTAAAATTCAAGTAATAATCTGTTTTTAATTTACTCCAACCAAACAGTATGACATTATATTTATGAACATTATATTCCATATGACCGACCATTGCCCACTCAATCAATGTATCTATGTTCCTCTGCAAAGTTTCACAGTCCTCCACACACTTTGTCCTGCTACTCATCTTAGTGTCATATGCAAACTTTGACACCCTACATGTGGTCCCCAACTCCAAATCATCTGTATCAATTCTAAAGATTCGCAGTCCCAACACTGATCCCTGAGGCACACCACTAGTCACTGATTGCCAGCCAGGATAATATGCATTTATCCCCAGACTTTGCTTCCTGTTAGTCAACCAATCTTCTATCCATGCTAATACTATACCCCTAATGCCATGCCCCCTTATATTATGCAACATTCTCTTGAACAGCACCTTGTTGAAGGTCTTTTGGAAATCCAGGTACACAGTATCCACTGGTTTCCCGTTGTCCACCTTGCTCGAAATGTCTTCATAGAATTCCAAAAGATTTGTTAAGCATGACCAATGGGATAATTTCTATCGAGTCCCTGCTATTTCTTCCTTGATAATAGATCAAAACATCTTTCCCACTACAGAGAAGAAGCTATCTAGGGTATAATTACCCATCTTTTGTCCACCTCCTATTAAAAATAGTGGTGTCACTTTTGCTGCTTTCCAATCTGCTGGGACTGCCACAAAGTCCAGTGAATTTTGGAAAATTACTGTCAGTGCATTTGCTATTTCTCCTGGGATACATTCTGTCACGGCCAAGAGAATTTTCTATTATTAGCTCAATTACCTCCAACAGTCCAAAACTAGCTGTTCTGTAATAATTATAGGTTCCAAATCCTCACCTACCTTTGTCTCTTTGTTATTTACTGGAAAGATATTATGTCTTCCACTGTGACATCCCATAACTAAATGCTCCTTCTCTTTTTCCGAAGGACCAACATTTACTTTAGCCACTCTTTTCTCATTATGTATGTTTATAGAAACATTTGCTATCTGTCTTTGTAGTCTGTGCTAGTTTATTTTTCTCATGTTCTATCTTATATTTCTTTGTAGCTCTTCTGTGGCTTTCTGTTGACCTTTAAAGTTTTCCCAGTTCTAGTTTCATGCTGGTTTTGGCCACTTTGTATGCCTTTCAATTTGATCACTTTCCTTAGATACCCATCGCAGAGAACACCTTTTCTTACAGTCCTTCTCTGGAATATACCTTTGCTGAGGACTTTGTAAAATGTCTTTGAAAATCCTCCACTGCTCATCAACTGTCCCACCATAAAATCTTTGTTTCCAGTCTACATTATCCAGGTTCTCCCTCATTCTATTGTAGTTCCCCATGTCCAAGCACAGGACCCAGGTATTAGATTTTATCTTCACACTCTCCATATGTATTAAATTCAACTATACAGTGATCACTTCTTCCGAGAGGATTCCTAACTCTGAGATCACTAATTATTCCTGTCTCATTGCAGAGGGCCAGATCTTGGATAGCTTGCTCCGTTGTAGATCCATTTCATACTCTTCAAGTAAAATATCACAGATAAATTTAATGAACTCCTCAAAGCTATCCTGACTGAGCTGGTTTGACCAATTTACATGTAGATTAAAATCACCCATGATAATAACCGTACCATTTTTACAGGCATTAGTTATTTCTTTGTTTATTGCCCATCCCAATGTGATGTTATTATTTGGTGGCCTGCACACTACACCTATCAGTGACTATCTTGGTAGAATTTTGAATGCATCATTCCTGTTTCTCCTAATGTACGGCAAAAACAACAACTACTTGCATTGTATGGAATCTTTCACAATGGCAAATCTCCTAAGGTGCTTCATGGATGATCAAAACATTGATTAAAGAGAATGATTAAAAAAAAATCTTAAAGGAGGATAGAAAAGATTAGGGAGGCTATTTGACAGATTGCTGCTCTTGACAGCTCCAATTGGAGTGATGCAGGTGGGGTGGGTTGGAAAGGGAACATGCAAAGGGGAAATGGAGGAGTGCAGGCAGTGTATAAGGTCTTAAGGACAGAGGAGGTTCCAGACTGAGTCTGTCTGTCATAGAGAGTATGGCTGCCTCATGGAGTTTGAATCACTGCAATGGGTTCATGCAAGTCATATTAGTCGAGGATAGTATAACGGTGGCTGAGAGTACTTTTGATGAGGACTCGCCTCCTGAGGTAGTGTGGGCTGAGGTTAGAATCAGGAGAGGAGAGGACACACTGCTTGGAGTTTTTTTATAGGCCTCCACAGAGTTCCAGGGAAGTGGAAGAGAGGATTAGCAAAATTATTCTGGGTAAGAGCAAAAGTACCAGGGTGGGCATTATGGGGGACTTCAGCTTCCCAACATTGACTGGGAATGCTATAACTCGCGTACGTTGGATGATCAATTTTTGTCCAGTGTGTACAGGAGGGTTCCTGACACAGTATGTCGAAGGGCCAACAACAGGGGAGGCCATATTGGATCTGGTGCTTGGTAATGAACCAGACCAGATGTTTGATTTAGTTTTAGGTGAGCACTTTGGAGCGAGTGACCACAATTCAGATACGTTTAGTTTAGCGATGGAAAGGGACAGGTGCATGCCACAGGCAAGAGTTATCAATGGGCAAGGACAATTATAATGCGATTAGGCAGGATTAGGATGCATAGAATGTGGTAGCAAAATGCAGGGGATGCAGACAATGAAAATGTGGAGCTGGTTTAAGGAACAGATATTGCATGTCCTTGACAGGTATGTCTCTGTCAGGCAGGGAGGAAGTGATAAGATAAGGGAACCGTAGTTTACTACAGAAATTGCATCTCTTGTGAAGAAGAAGAAGGAGGCTTATGTGTTGATGAGGCAAGATGATTCAGATGAGGAGATGGAGAGTTACAGATCAGCTAGGAAGGATTTAAAGAGAGAGTTATGAAGAGCAAAGAGAGGACACGAGCAGTCTTAGCAAATAGAATAAAGTAGAACCCTAAAGCTTTCTATAGGTATGTGAGGAATAAAATGATGATTAGGGTAGGAATCGGTCCAATCAAAGACAGAAGTGGGAAGTTGAGTGTGTACCCTGTGGAGATTGGAGAGGTGCTAACGAACATTTCTCATTGGTTTTCACTCAGGAAAAGGAGACTATTGTAGAGGAGAAGAATGTGGTACGATATTTAAGACTAGAAAGGATCGAGATTAGTTAGAAACAGGTGTTATCAATCCTAGGAGGAGTGAAAGTAGACAAGTCCCCTAGGCCGGATGGGACTTATTCGAGGATTCACTGGGAAGATAGATCAGAGAATTTGGCTTTGATATTTGAGTCGTCATTGTCTACAGATTTGGTACCAGAGGACTGGAGAATTCCAAATGTTGTGCCTTTGTTCAAGAAGGGCAGTAGAGATTACTCAGATAATTATACACCAGTGAGTCTGACCTCTGTTGTAGGAAGGGTTTTGGAAAGGATTATAAGAGATAAGATTTATAATCATCTTGCAAACAACAATTTAGTTTCAGATAATCAACATGGTTTCATCAAGGGCAGTTCGTGTCTTGTGAACCTCAGAGTTTTTTGAGAAGGTGACCAAGCATGTAGATGAGGGTAGGGCAATTGACGTGGTATACATGGACTCAGTAAAGTCTTTGATAAGGTTCCACATGGTAGGCTGTTGGAGAAAATGCAGAGGCATGGAATTGAGGGTGATTTAGCAGTTTGGATTAGAAACTGCTTTCTAAAGGAAGACAGCGAGTGGTGGTTGATGGGAAAATATTCAACCTGGAGTCCAGTTACTAGTGGTGTGCCATAAAGATCTGTTTTGGGACCACAGCTGTTTGTCAATTTTTAGAAATGACTTAGACGCAGGTATAGGTGGATGGATTAGTAAATTTGCTGATGACACTAAGTCGGTGGAGTAGTGGACAGTGCAGAAGAGTGTTACAGGTTGCAGGGGGAAATGGAAAAACTGCACACTGGGCTGAGAGGTGGCAAATGGAGTTCAATGCAGCTAAATATGAGGTGATGCACTTTGAGAAGAATAACCGGAAGGCAGAGTACTGGGTCAATGGAAATATTCTTTGTAGTGTGGATGTGCAGAGGATGTTGGAGTCCATGTACATGGATCTCTGAAAGTTGCCACCCAGGTGGATAGTACTGTTGAGACGGCATACGGTGTGTTAAGTTTTATTCATAGAGTAATTGAGTTCCAGAGCCGCAATATCATGCTGCAAATATACAAATGCTGGTGCGGCCATACTTGGAATATTGTGTGCAGTTCTGGTGCCCATATTTCGGGAAGGACGTGGAGGAATGGAAAAGTGAGAAGAGATTAACCAGGATGTGTCTAGTCTGGAGGGAAGTGTTTATGAGGAAAGGCTGAGAGACTTGAACCTATTCTCCTTGGCAAGAAGAAGGCTAAGAGGGGATTTGATAGAGACATACAAGATGATCAGAGGCTTAGATAGGGTAGACAGTGGAAGTCTTTTTCTAGGATGATTATGTCAGTGTGCACGAGGGGGCATAAGAGCAAATGAGGAGTGATATGATTTAAGACAGATGTCAGAGGCAGGTTCTTTACTCAGAGAGTGGTAAGGGTGTGGAATGTACTACCTGTAATTTAGACAACTCAGCCACATCAGGAAGATTTAAACAATCCTTAGATAAGCACATGGTGATTTTAGAATAGTATACGGGCACGAGCTGAGAACAGTTCCCAGGTTGGCACAACATCAAGGACCGAAGGGCCTGTTCTGCGCTGTATTGTCCTATGACTATTGTGCTACAAAGAGATTTCTGCTGTCCTAAACAGAGTGAGGATCTTGTATTGTGGGCTTACGAAATGTCACTGTTCTCTTACCAAACATGTACAAGGTAGAGCTAGGGCAATAATAAGATGCTGCAACAGGAGGGGAACAGGTAACTGCATACAAAACCCTGCCTCTTCTCATCTATTTTCACCTCAAACTGAGGGTGTTGCAGAAAAGCACCTCCATATCCCACCACACACTTTACCCCACGATCGTGGTATTGGCTGTGCACTAAGGAGTGGAACAGTCTGTACTGGGACCCACTGGGGTCCTGAAAATACTGGTTGTAAGATTAAAATCATCTCGCATTGAAGGCCCACGACATGGTATGCATTTTCTATTGTTTTTTTAATCTGTTCCTGACTTCCCTTGTTTTTCCCTATGAAACCTGTTCAAAGTTGTTATTACACACACCTGCACCAGCTGCGAATTGAACTCAGGTCTCTCCGTCCAAGATT